>NW_028125407.1:0-204292 GCF_965194825.1 Balaenoptera physalus
ACCATAAATATCCCAGGAAAGCGAAAAATGGATAAAAAAGTTGTGGTCCTTATGTACAATGGAATATCACTCAGCCATGAAATCAATGTCATAAGGCTAGTAGCAGCATGATGAGTGGATTTAGGTACGACGATTCTAAGTGAAATAAGTCACACAGAAAAGGGCACTTCTCATAAGGTGTCACTTATAGAGGGAATGTAAAATCCGTTACACTTGAACTGAATTACAAAACAGAACAGAGTCACACATGCAGAAAACACACTATGGCTGCTTAACGGGAAAGGTGAGGTGGGGTGATACATAAAACAAGACTTTCAAATTAGCTCAGATACCGTTCCATAAACCCAATATGTAATAGACAAGACCTATTCCTTGCTCAGAGAACTGGACTCAACACTCCCGATTCACCACACAAGAATATATCTGACTAGTAATAATCTTAAAACCTATGTATTGATATCTCTCTGTTAGTGTGTCAAGTGGGTGTAAAGTGGCATAAACACAGCCGTGAAAAGCAGCTAAACCCCATTATAAAAATACATTACTTTTAAAAACCCATGAAACAAAGACAGGGAAAGAGAGAGAAATTCTTACACAATTCGTTCAGGGGCTGTGATGCAACCTGGATTGACCATATCTAGACCCACAGCTGGATGAGACATAAGGGTGGACACTCTTGGGGCTGAGAGGTTTGGTGAGGTTGGGTGAGCAAACGCAGACCCTTTAAAGTAATACTGCGTGCTACCCATCGCATGGGTCCCAAATCTCCAGGTTCAAGGGCATCTTCCTACATCGAAAACATGCATGAGAAACCCAGAAGATGGTACACCGTGTGATGGGGAAAGGTTTCTAAAACGCACCTCATTTCTCATCTCCTTGTGCTTGGGTTCGCCATTCCAGCCACTTTACTAGCAATCTCCCTACTTGGAGCATCAGCACCTTTAACCTCCTGTTCCGTACAGGTTGCAATTTGTCCTGAGGATGAACGGGAAGACGAGGAACCAATGAGAGACTAGCTCTTGGTGTTGGGACAGGCACAGGTCACTCTATTTTCCCATCAGGAAGAAGAATTAACCACAGGCTCAGCCTGCCCCCCGGAACCAGAACAGGGCCTGAAGCCATCCTGCGCTTTTGCGGCCAGCTCCCAAAAAAGCGACTTGTAAAATGGAGCTTCAGGGCACTGCAATTCACAAACCTGCAGAGTTATAAATGATAACTCTCGTCCACAAATACATTGAGGGAAGGCAAAGAAGAGGATTTGAAATCAAGGCAGAATTGCAGGAAACAGATTTCAGTAGGTAGATTCGAATCGCCTTTAAAGCACATGAAAAGCGGCAAAACATCGACAATGATGCCCTTGGCCAAAAAGGGCGTATGCGTTTTTTCCTGAATATATTCAGGAAAAAACGCATACGCCCTTTTTGGCCAACCAAGCAACCTGGAAAGGCAAATCAGCGCTACAAAGAAGTCTCGCTTCCCATCGGTCAAAAGGGCCATGCTGAAAAAAGTGTCAAAACCAGAAATGCATGACAGGCAATGGAGAAATGGGAGCCTTGCTACACTGATGGGCGGGATGTAAATTGCCAACAGCCACTCTGGAGAAGGGTACGGTGTGTCCTGAAACATCTAAAAAACACAGCTTAGAGAGCATAGGGCACTTCCACGCATGGGGGGATAAAGTGGGAAATTTGAAAATCAGCAAGACACAAGCACCCCAAAGCTTAGGGCTGCTCTGTTGACAAGGACCTCCACTTCATTCCACCTTAAATATGCCAGGAAAGCGAAAAATGGATAAAAAAGTTGTGGTCTTTATGTACAATGGAATATCACTCAGCCATGAAATCAATGTCATAAGGCTAGTAGCAGCATGTTGAGTGGATTTAGGTACGACGATTCTAAGTGAAATAAGTCACACAGAAAAGGGCACTTCTCATAAGGTGTCACTTATAGAGGGAATGTAAAATCCGTTACACTTGAACTGAATTACAAAACAGAACAGAGTCACACATGCAGAAAACACACTATGGCTGCTTAACGGGAAAGGTGAGGTGGGGTGATACATAAAACAAGACTTTCAAATTAGCTCAGATACCGTTCCATAAACCCAATACGTAATAGACAAGACCTACTCCTTGCTCAGAGAACTGGACTCAACACGCCCGATTCACCACACAAGAATATATCTGACTAGTAATAATCTTAAAACCTATGTATTGATATCTCTCTGTTAGTGTGTCAAGTGGGTGTAAAGCGGCATAAACACAGCCGTGAAAAGCAGCTAAACCCCATTATAAAAATAAATTACTTTTAAAAACCCATGAAACAAAGACAGGGAAAGAGAGAGAAATTCTTACACAATTCGTTCAGGGGCTGTGATGCAACCTGGATTGACCATATCTAGACCCACAGCTGGATGAGACATAAGGGTGGACACTCTTGGGGCTGAGAGGTTTGGTGAGGTTGGGTGAGCAAACGCAGACCCTTTAAAGTAATACTGCGTGCTACCCATCGCATGGGTCCCAAATCTCCAGGTTCAAGGGCATCTTCCTATATCGAAAACATGCATGAGAAACCCAGAAGATGGTACACCGTGTGATGGGGAAAGGTTTCTAAAACGCACCTCATTTCTCATCTCCTTGTGCTCGGCTTCGCCATTCCAGCCACTTTACTAGCAATCTCCCTACTTGGAGCCTCAGCACCTTTAACCTCCTGTTCCGTACAGGTTGCAATTTGTCCTGAGGATGAACCGGAAGACGTGGAACCAATGAGAGACTAGCTCTTGGTGTTGGGACAGGCACAGGTCACTCTATTTTCCCATCAGGAAGAAGAATTAACCACAGGCTCAGACTGCCCCCCAGAACCAGAACAGGGCCTGAAGCCATCCTGCGCTTTTGCGGCCAGCTCCCAAAAAAGCGACTTGTAAAATGGAGCTTCAGGGCACTGCAATTCACAAACCTGCAGAGTTATAAATGATAACTCTCGTCCACAAATATATTGAGGGAAGGCAAAGAAGAGGATTTGAAATCAAGGCAGAATTGCAGGAAACAGATTTCAGGAGGTAGATTCGAATCGCCTTTAAAGCACATGAAAAACGGCAAAACATCGACAATGATGCCCTTGGCCAAAAAGGGCGTATGCGTTTTTTCCTGAATATATTCAGGAAAAAACGCATACGCCCTTTTTGGCCAACCAAGCAACCTGGAAAGGCAAATCAGCGCTACAAAGAAGTCTCGCTTCCCATCGGTCAAAAGGGCCATGCTGAAAAAAGTGTCAAAACCAGAAATGCAGGACAGGCCATGGAGAAATGGGAGCCTTGCTACACTGATGGGCGGGGTGTAAATTGCCAACAGCCACTCTGGAGAAGGGTACGGTGTGTCCTGAAACATCTAAAAAACACAGCTTAGAGAGCATAGGGCACTTCCACGCATGGGGGAATAAAGTGGGAAAATTGAAAATCAACAAGACACAAGCACCCCAAAGTTTAGGGCTGCTCTGTTGACAAGGACCTCCACTTCATTCCACCATAAATATCCCAGGAAAGCGAAAAATGGATAAAAAAGTTGTGGTCCTTATGTACAATGGAATATCACTCAGCCATGAAATCAATGTCATAAGGCTAGTAGCAGCATGATGAGTGGATTTAGGTACGACGATTCTAAGTGAAATAAGTCACACAGAAAAGGGCACTTCTCATAAGGTGTCACTTATAGAGGGAAAGTAAAATCCGTTACACTTGAACTGAATTACAAAACAGAACAGAGTCACACATGCAGAAAACACACTATGGCTGCTTAACGGGAAAGGTGAGGTGGGGTGATACATAAAACAAGACTTTCAAATTAGCTCAGATACCGTTCCATAAACCCAATATGTAATAGACAAGACCTATTCCTTGCTCAGAGAACTGGACTCAACACTCCCGATTCACCGCACAAGAATATATCTGACTAGTAATAATCTTAAAACCTATGTATTGATATCTCTCTGTTAGTGTGTCAAGTGGGTGTAAAGCGGCATAAACACAGCCGTGAAAAGCAGCTAAACCCCATTATAAAAATAAATTACTTTTAAAAACCCATGAAACAAAGACATGGAAAGAGAGAGAAATTCTTACACAATTCGTTCAGGGGCTGTGATGCAACCTGGATTGACCATATCTAGACCCACAGCTGGATGAGACATAAGGGTGGACACTCTTGGGGCTGAGAGGTTTGGTGAGGTTGGGTGAGCAAACGCAGACCCTTTAAAGTAATACTGCGTGCTACCCATCGCATGGGTCCCAAATCTCCAGGTTCAAGGGCATCTTCCTACATCGAAAACATGCATGAGAAACCCAGAAGATGGTACACCGTGTGATGGGGAAAGGTTTCTAAAACGCACCTCATTTCTCATCTCCTTGTGCTTGGGTTCGCCATTCCAGCCACTTTACTAGCAATCTCCCTACTTGGAGCATCAGCACCTTTAACCTCCTGTTCCGTACAGGTTGCAATTTGTCCTGAGGATGAACGGGAAGACGAGGAACCAATGAGAGACTAGCTCTTGGTGTTGGGACAGGCACAGGTCACTCTATTTTCCCATCAGGAAGAAGAATTAACCACAGGCTCAGCCTGCCCCCCGGAACCAGAACAGGGCCTGAAGCCATCCTGCGCTTTTGCGGCCAGCTCCCAAAAAAGCGACTTGTAAAATGGAGCTTCAGGGCACTGCAATTCACAAACCTGCAGAGTTATAAATGATAACTCTCGTCCACAAATACATTGAGGGAAGGCAAAGAAGAGGATTTGAAATCAAGGCAGAATTGCAGGAAACAGATTTCAGTAGGTAGATTCGAATCGCCTTTAAAGCACATGAAAAGCGGCAAAACATCGACAATGATGCCCTTGGCCAAAAAGGGCGTATGCGTTTTTTCCTGAATATATTCAGGAAAAAACGCATACGCCCTTTTTGGCCAACCAAGCAACCTGGAAAGGCAAATCAGCGCTACAAAGAAGTCTCGCTTCCCATCGGTCAAAAGGGCCATGCTGAAAAAAGTGTCAAAACCAGAAATGCATGACAGGCAATGGAGAAATGGGAGCATTGCTACACTGATGGGCGGGATGTAAATTGCCAACAGCCACTCTGGAGAAGGGTACGGTGTGTCCTGAAACATCTAAAAAACACAGCTTAGAGAGCATAGGGCACTTCCACGCATGGGGGGATAAAGTGGGAAATTTGAAAATCAGCAAGACACAAGCACCCCAAAGCTTAGGGCTGCTCTGTTGACAAGGACCTCCACTTCATTCCACCTTAAATATCCCAGGAAAGCGAAAAATGGATAAAAAAGTTGTGGTCTTTATGTACAATGGAATATCACTCAGCCATGAAATCAATGTCATAAGGCTAGTAGCAGCATGTTGAGTGGATTTAGGTACGACGATTCTAAGTGAAATAAGTCACACAGAAAAGGGCACTTCTCATAAGGTGTCACTTATAGAGGGAATGTAAAATCCGTTACACTTGAACTGAATTACAAAACAGAACAGAGTCACACATGCAGAAAACACACTATGGCTGCTTAACGGGAAAGGTGAGGTGGGGTGATACATAAAACAAGACTTTCAAATTAGCTCAGATACCGTTCCATAAACCCAATACGTAATAGACAAGACCTACTCCTTGCTCAGAGAACTGGACTCAACACGCCCGATTCACCACACAAGAATATATCTGACTAGTAATAATCTTAAAACCTATGTATTGATATCTCTCTGTTAGTGTGTCAAGTGGGTGTAAAGCGGCATAAACACAGCCGTGAAAAGCAGCTAAACCCCATTATAAAAATAAATTACTTTTAAAAACCCATGAAACAAAGACAGGGAAAGAGAGAGAAATTCTTACACAATTCGTTCAGGGGCTGTGATGCAACCTGGATTGACCATATCTAGACCCACAGCTGGATGAGACATAAGGGTGGACACTCTTGGGGCTGAGAGGTTTGGTGAGGTTGGGTGAGCAAACGCAGACCCTTTAAAGTAATACTGCGTGCTACCCATCGCATGGGTCCCAAATCTCCAGGTTCAAGGGCATCTTCCTATATCGAAAACATGCATGAGAAACCCAGAAGATGGTACACCGTGTGATGGGGAAAGGTTTCTAAAACGCACCTCATTTCTCATCTCCTTGTGCTCGGCTTCGCCATTCCATCCACTTTACTAGCAATCTCCCTACTTGGAGCCTCAGCACCTTTAACCTCCTGTTCCGTACAGGTTGCAATTTGTCCTGAGGATGAACCGGAAGACGTGGAACCAATGAGAGACTAGCTCTTGGTGTTGGGACAGGCACAGGTCACTCTATTTTCCCATCAGGAAGAAGAATTAACCACAGGCTCAGACTGCCCCCCAGAACCAGAACAGGGCCTGAAGCCATCCTGCGCTTTTGCGGCCAGCTCCCAAAAAAGCGACTTGTAAAATGGAGCTTCAGGGCACTGCAATTCACAAACCTGCAGAGTTATAAATGATAACTCTCGTCCACAAATATATTGAGGGAAGGCAAAGAAGAGGATTTGAAATCAAGGCAGAATTGCAGGAAACAGATTTCAGGAGGTAGATTCGAATCGCCTTTAAAGCACATGAAAAACGGCAAAACATCGACAATGATGCCCTTGGCCAAAAAGGGCGTATGCGTTTTTTCCTGAATATATTCAGGAAAAAACGCATACTCCCTTTTTGGCCAACCAAGCAACCTGGAAAGGCAAATCAGCGCTACAAAGAAGTCTCGCTTCCCATCGGTCAAAAGGGCCATGCTGAAAAAAGTGTCAAAACCAGAAATGCAGGACAGGCCATGGAGAAATGGGAGCCTTGCTACACTGATGGGCGGGGTGTAAATTGCCAACAGCCACTCTGGAGAAGGGTACGGTGTGTCCTGAAACATCTAAAAAACACAGCTTAGAGAGCATAGGGCACTTCCACGCATGGGGGGATAAAGTGGGAAATTTGAAAATCAGCAAGACACAAGCACCCCAAAGCTTAGGGCTGCTCTGTTGACAAGGACCTCCACTTCATTCCACCTTAAATATGCCAGGAAAGCGAAAAATGGATAAAAAAGTTGTGGTCTTTATGTACAATGGAATATCACTCAGCCATGAAATCAATGTCATAAGGCTAGTAGCAGCATGTTGAGTGGATTTAGGTACGACGATTCTAAGTGAAATAAGTCACACAGAAAAGGGCACTTCTCATAAGGTGTCACTTATAGAGGGAATGTAAAATCCGTTACACTTGAACTGAATTACAAAACAGAACAGAGTCACACATGCAGAAAACACACTATGGCTGCTTAACGGGAAAGGTGAGGTGGGGTGATACATAAAACAAGACTTTCAAATTAGCTCAGATACCGTTCCATAAACCCAATACGTAATAGACAAGACCTACTCCTTGCTCAGAGAACTGGACTCAACACGCCCGATTCACCACACAAGAATATATCTGACTAGTAATAATCTTAAAACCTATGTATTGATATCTCTCTGTTAGTGTGTCAAGTGGGTGTAAAGCGGCATAAACACAGCCGTGAAAAGCAGCTAAACCCCATTATAAAAATAAATTACTTTTAAAAACCCATGAAACAAAGACAGGGAAAGAGAGAGAAATTCTTACACAATTCGTTCAGGGGCTGTGATGCAACCTGGATTGACCATATCTAGACCCACAGCTGGATGAGACATAAGGGTGGACACTCTTGGGGCTGAGAGGTTTGGTGAGGTTGGGTGAGCAAACGCAGACCCTTTAAAGTAATACTGCGTGCTACCCATCGCATGGGTCCCAAATCTCCAGGTTCAAGGGCATCTTCCTATATCGAAAACATGCATGAGAAACCCAGAAGATGGTACACCGTGTGATGGGGAAAGGTTTCTAAAACGCACCTCATTTCTCATCTCCTTGTGCTCGGCTTCGCCATTCCAGCCACTTTACTAGCAATCTCCCTACTTGGAGCCTCAGCACCTTTAACCTCCTGTTCCGTACAGGTTGCAATTTGTCCTGAGGATGAACCGGAAGACGTGGAACCAATGAGAGACTAGCTCTTGGTGTTGGGACAGGCACAGGTCACTCTATTTTCCCATCAGGAAGAAGAATTAACCACAGGCTCAGACTGCCCCCCAGAACCAGAACAGGGCCTGAAGCCATCCTGCGCTTTTGCGGCCAGCTCCCAAAAAAGCGACTTGTAAAATGGAGCTTCAGGGCACTGCAATTCACAAACCTGCAGAGTTATAAATGATAACTCTCGTCCACAAATATATTGAGGGAAGGCAAAGAAGAGGATTTGAAATCAAGGCAGAATTGCAGGAAACAGATTTCAGGAGGTAGATTCGAATCGCCTTTAAAGCACATGAAAAACGGCAAAACATCGACAATGATGCCCTTGGCCAAAAAGGGCGTATGCGTTTTTTCCTGAATATATTCAGGAAAAAACGCATACGCCCTTTTTGGCCAACCAAGCAACCTGGAAAGGCAAATCAGCGCTACAAAGAAGTCTCGCTTCCCATCGGTCAAAAGGGCCATGCTGAAAAAAGTGTCAAAACCAGAAATGCAGGACAGGCCATGGAGAAATGGGAGCCTTGCTACACTGATGGGCGGGGTGTAAATTGCCAACAGCCACTCTGGAGAAGGGTACGGTGTGTCCTGAAACATCTAAAAAACACAGCTTAGAGAGCATAGGGCACTTCCACGCATGGGGGAATAAAGTGGGAAAATTGAAAATCAACAAGACACAAGCACCCCAAAGTTTAGGGCTGCTCTGTTGACAAGGACCTCCACTTCATTCCACCATAAATATCCCAGGAAAGCGAAAAATGGATAAAAAAGTTGTGGTCCTTATGTACAATGGAATATCACTCAGCCATGAAATCAATGTCATAAGGCTAGTAGCAGCATGATGAGTGGATTTAGGTACGACGATTCTAAGTGAAATAAGTCACACAGAAAAGGGCACTTCTCATAAGGTGTCACTTATAGAGGGAAAGTAAAATCCGTTACACTTGAACTGAATTACAAAACAGAACAGAGTCACACATGCAGAAAACACACTATGGCTGCTTAACGGGAAAGGTGAGGTGGGGTGATACATAAAACAAGACTTTCAAATTAGCTCAGATACCGTTCCATAAACCCAATATGTAATAGACAAGACCTATTCCTTGCTCAGAGAACTGGACTCAACACTCCCGATTCACCGCACAAGAATATATCTGACTAGTAATAATCTTAAAACCTATGTATTGATATCTCTCTGTTAGTGTGTCAAGTGGGTGTAAAGCGGCATAAACACAGCCGTGAAAAGCAGCTAAACCCCATTATAAAAATAAATTACTTTTAAAAACCCATGAAACAAAGACATGGAAAGAGAGAGAAATTCTTACACAATTCGTTCAGGGGCTGTGATGCAACCTGGATTGACCATATCTAGACCCACAGCTGGATGAGACATAAGGGTGGACACTCTTGGGGCTGAGAGGTTTGGTGAGGTTGGGTGAGCAAACGCAGACCCTTTAAAGTAATACTGCGTGCTACCCATCGCATGGGTCCCAAATCTCCAGGTTCAAGGGCATCTTCCTACATCGAAAACATGCATGAGAAACCCAGAAGATGGTACACCGTGTGATGGGGAAAGGTTTCTAAAACGCACCTCATTTCTCATCTCCTTGTGCTTGGGTTCGCCATTCCAGCCACTTTACTAGCAATCTCCCTACTTGGAGCATCAGCACCTTTAACCTCCTGTTCCGTACAGGTTGCAATTTGTCCTGAGGATGAACGGGAAGACGAGGAACCAATGAGAGACTAGCTCTTGGTGTTGGGACAGGCACAGGTCACTCTATTTTCCCATCAGGAAGAAGAATTAACCACAGGCTCAGCCTGCCCCCCGGAACCAGAACAGGGCCTGAAGCCATCCTGCGCTTTTGCGGCCAGCTCCCAAAAAAGCGACTTGTAAAATGGAGCTTCAGGGCACTGCAATTCACAAACCTGCAGAGTTATAAATGATAACTCTCGTCCACAAATACATTGAGGGAAGGCAAAGAAGAGGATTTGAAATCAAGGCAGAATTGCAGGAAACAGATTTCAGTAGGTAGATTCGAATCGCCTTTAAAGCACATGAAAAGCGGCAAAACATCGACAATGATGCCCTTGGCCAAAAAGGGCGTATGCGTTTTTTCCTGAATATATTCAGGAAAAAACGCATACGCCCTTTTTGGCCAACCAAGCAACCTGGAAAGGCAAATCAGCGCTACAAAGAAGTCTCGCTTCCCATCGGTCAAAAGGGCCATGCTGAAAAAAGTGTCAAAACCAGAAATGCATGACAGGCAATGGAGAAATGGGAGCATTGCTACACTGATGGGCGGGATGTAAATTGCCAACAGCCACTCTGGAGAAGGGTACGGTGTGTCCTGAAACATCTAAAAAACACAGCTTAGAGAGCATAGGGCACTTCCACGCATGGGGGGATAAAGTGGGAAATTTGAAAATCAGCAAGACACAAGCACCCCAAAGCTTAGGGCTGCTCTGTTGACAAGGACCTCCACTTCATTCCACCTTAAATATCCCAGGAAAGCGAAAAATGGATAAAAAAGTTGTGGTCTTTATGTACAATGGAATATCACTCAGCCATGAAATCAATGTCATAAGGCTAGTAGCAGCATGTTGAGTGGATTTAGGTACGACGATTCTAAGTGAAATAAGTCACACAGAAAAGGGCACTTCTCATAAGGTGTCACTTATAGAGGGAATGTAAAATCCGTTACACTTGAACTGAATTACAAAACAGAACAGAGTCACACATGCAGAAAACACACTATGGCTGCTTAACGGGAAAGGTGAGGTGGGGTGATACATAAAACAAGACTTTCAAATTAGCTCAGATACCGTTCCATAAACCCAATACGTAATAGACAAGACCTACTCCTTGCTCAGAGAACTGGACTCAACACGCCCGATTCACCACACAAGAATATATCTGACTAGTAATAATCTTAAAACCTATGTATTGATATCTCTCTGTTAGTGTGTCAAGTGGGTGTAAAGCGGCATAAACACAGCCGTGAAAAGCAGCTAAACCCCATTATAAAAATAAATTACTTTTAAAAACCCATGAAACAAAGACAGGGAAAGAGAGAGAAATTCTTACACAATTCGTTCAGGGGCTGTGATGCAACCTGGATTGACCATATCTAGACCCACAGCTGGATGAGACATAAGGGTGGACACTCTTGGGGCTGAGAGGTTTGGTGAGGTTGGGTGAGCAAACGCAGACCCTTTAAAGTAATACTGCGTGCTACCCATCGCATGGGTCCCAAATCTCCAGGTTCAAGGGCATCTTCCTATATCGAAAACATGCATGAGAAACCCAGAAGATGGTACACCGTGTGATGGGGAAAGGTTTCTAAAACGCACCTCATTTCTCATCTCCTTGTGCTCGGCTTCGCCATTCCATCCACTTTACTAGCAATCTCCCTACTTGGAGCCTCAGCACCTTTAACCTCCTGTTCCGTACAGGTTGCAATTTGTCCTGAGGATGAACCGGAAGACGTGGAACCAATGAGAGACTAGCTCTTGGTGTTGGGACAGGCACAGGTCACTCTATTTTCCCATCAGGAAGAAGAATTAACCACAGGCTCAGACTGCCCCCCAGAACCAGAACAGGGCCTGAAGCCATCCTGCGCTTTTGCGGCCAGCTCCCAAAAAAGCGACTTGTAAAATGGAGCTTCAGGGCACTGCAATTCACAAACCTGCAGAGTTATAAATGATAACTCTCGTCCACAAATATATTGAGGGAAGGCAAAGAAGAGGATTTGAAATCAAGGCAGAATTGCAGGAAACAGATTTCAGGAGGTAGATTCGAATCGCCTTTAAAGCACATGAAAAACGGCAAAACATCGACAATGATGCCCTTGGCCAAAAAGGGCGTATGCGTTTTTTCCTGAATATATTCAGGAAAAAACGCATACTCCCTTTTTGGCCAACCAAGCAACCTGGAAAGGCAAATCAGCGCTACAAAGAAGTCTCGCTTCCCATCGGTCAAAAGGGCCATGCTGAAAAAAGTGTCAAAACCAGAAATGCAGGACAGGCCATGGAGAAATGGGAGCCTTGCTACACTGATGGGCGGGGTGTAAATTGCCAACAGCCACTCTGGAGAAGGGTACGGTGTGTCCTGAAACATCTAAAAAACACAGCTTAGAGAGCATAGGGCACTTCCACGCATGGGGGAATAAAGTGGGAAAATTGAAAATCAACAAGACACAAGCACCCCAAAGTTTAGGGCTGCTCTGTTGACAAGGACCTCCACTTCATTCCACCATAAATATCCCAGGAAAGCGAAAAATGGATAAAAAAGTTGTGGTCCTTATGTACAATGGAATATCACTCAGCCATGAAATCAATGTCATAAGGCTAGTAGCAGCATGATGAGTGGATTTAGGTACGACGATTCTAAGTGAAATAAGTCACACAGAAAAGGGCACTTCTCATAAGGTGTCACTTATAGAGGGAATGTAAAATCCGTTACACTTGAACTGAATTACAAAACAGAACAGAGTCACACATGCAGAAAACACACTATGGCTGCTTAACGGGAAAGGTGAGGTGGGGTGATACATAAAACAAGACTTTCAAATTAGCTCAGATACCGTTCCATAAACCCAATATGTAATAGACAAGACCTATTCCTTGCTCAGAGAACTGGACTCAACACTCCCGATTCACCGCACAAGAATATATCTGACTAGTAATAATCTTAAAACCTATGTATTGATATCTCTCTGTTAGTGTGTCAAGTGGGTGTAAAGCGGCATAAACACAGCCGTGAAAAGCAGCTAAACCCCATTATAAAAATAAATTACTTTTAAAAACCCATGAAACAAAGACAGGGAAAGAGAGAGAAATTCTTACACAATTCGTTCAGGGGCTGTGATGCAACCTGGATTGACCATATCTAGACCCACAGCTGGATGAGACATAAGGGTGGACACTCTTGGGGCTGAGAGGTTTGGTGAGGTTGGGTGAGCAAACGCAGACCCTTTAAAGTAATACTGCGTGCTACCCATCGCATGGGTCCCAAATCTCCAGGTTCAAGGGCATCTTCCTACATCGAAAACATGCATGAGAAACCCAGAAGATGGTACACCGTGTGATGGGGAAAGGTTTCTAAAACGCACCTCATTTCTCATCTCCTTGTGCTTGGGTTCGCCATTCCAGCCACTTTACTAGCAATCTCCCTACTTGGAGCATCAGCACCTTTAACCTCCTGTTCCGTACAGGTTGCAATTTGTCCTGAGGATGAACGGGAAGACGAGGAACCAATGAGAGACTAGCTCTTGGTGTTGGGACAGGCACAGGTCACTCTATTTTCCCATCAGGAAGAAGAATTAACCACAGGCTCAGCCTGCCCCCCGGAACCAGAACAGGGCCTGAAGCCATCCTGCGCTTTTGCGGCCAGCTCCCAAAAAAGCGACTTGTAAAATGGAGCTTCAGGGCACTGCAATTCACAAACCTGCAGAGTTATAAATGATAACTCTCGTCCACAAATACATTGAGGGAAGGCAAAGAAGAGGATTTGAAATCAAGGCAGAATTGCAGGAAACAGATTTCAGTAGGTAGATTCGAATCGCCTTTAAAGCCCATGAAAAGCGGCAAAACATCGACAATGATGCCCTTGGCCAAAAAGGGCGTATGCGTTTTTTCCTGAATATATTCAGGAAAAAACGCATACGCCCTTTTTGGCCAACCAAGCAACCTGGAAAGGCAAATCAGCGCTACAAAGAAGTCTCGCTTCCCATCGGTGAAAAGGGCCATGCTGAAAAAAGTGTCAAAACCAGAAATGCATGACAGGCAATGGAGAAATGGGAGCCTTGCTACACTGATGGGCGGGATGTAAATTGCCAACAGCCACTCTGGAGAAGGGTACGGTGTGTCCTGAAACATCTAAAAAACACAGCTTAGAGAGCATAGGGCACTTCCACGCATGGGGGGATAAAGTGGGAAATTTGAAAATCAGCAAGACACAAGCACCCCAAAGCTTAGGGCTGCTCTGTTGACAAGGACCTCCACTTCATTCCACCTTAAATATCCCAGGAAAGCGAAAAATGGATAAAAAAGTTGTGGTCCTTATGTACAATGGAATATCACTCAACCATGAAATCAATGTCATAAGGCTAGTAGCAGCATGTTGAGTGGATTTAGGTACGACGATTCTAAGTGAAATAAGTCACACAGAAAAGGGCACTTCTCATAAGGTGTCACTTATAGAGGGAATGTAAAATCCGTTACACTTGAACTCAATTACAAAACAGAACAGAGTCACACATGCAGAAAACACACTATGGCTGCTTAACGGGAAAGGTGAGGTGGGGTGATACATAAAACAAGACTTTCAAATTAGCTCAGATACCGTTCCATAAACCCAATACGTAATAGACAAGACCTACTCCTTGCTCAGAGAACTGGACTCAACACGCCCGATTCACCACACAAGAATATATCTGACTAGTAATAATCTTAAAACCTATGTATTGATATCTCTCTGTTAGTGTGTCAAGTGGGTGTAAAGCGGCATAAACACAGCCGTGAAAAGCAGCTAAACCCCATTATAAAAATAAATTACTTTTAAAAACCCATGAAACAAAGACAGGGAAAGAGAGAGAAATTCTTACACAATTCGTTCAGGGGCTGTGATGCAACCTGGATTGACCATATCTAGACCCACAGCTGGATGAGACATAAGGGTGGACACTCTTGGGGCTGAGAGGTTTGGTGAGGTTGGGTGAGCAAACGCAGACCCTTTAAAGTAATACTGCGTGCTACCCATCGCATGGGTCCCAAATCTCCAGGTTCAAGGGCATCTTCCTATATCGAAAACATGCATGAGAAACCCAGAAGATGGTACACCGTGTGATGGGGAAAGGTTTCTAAAACGCACCTCATTTCTCATCTCCTTGTGCTCGGCTTCGCCATTCCAGCCACTTTACTAGCAATCTCCCTACTTGGAGCCTCAGCACCTTTAACCTCCTGTTCCGTACAGGTTGCAATTTGTCCTGAGGATGAACCGGAAGACGTGGAACCAATGAGAGACTAGCTCTTGGTGTTGGGACAGGCACAGGTCACTCTATTTTCCCATCAGGAAGAAGAATTAACCACAGGCTCAGACTGCCCCCCAGAACCAGAACAGGGCCTGAAGCCATCCTGCGCTTTTGCGGCCAGCTCCCAAAAAAGCGACTTGTAAAATGGAGCTTCAGGGCACTGCAATTCACAAACCTGCAGAGTTATAAATGATAACTCTCGTCCACAAATATATTGAGGGAAGGCAAAGAAGAGGATTTGAAATCAAGGCAGAATTGCAGGAAACAGATTTCAGGAGGTAGATTCGAATCGCCCTTAAAGCACATGAAAAACGGCAAAACATCGACAATGATGCCCTTGGCCAAAAAGGGCGTATGCGTTTTTTCCTGAATATATTCAGGAAAAAACGCATACTCCCTTTTTGGCCAACCAAGCAACCTGGAAAGGCAAATCAGCGCTACAAAGAAGTCTCGCTTCCCATCGGTCAAAAGGGCCATGCTGAAAAAAGTGTCAAAACCAGAAATGCAGGACAGGCCATGGAGAAATGGGAGCCTTGCTACACTGATGGGCGGGGTGTAAATTGCCCACAGCCACTCTGGAGAAGGGTACGGTGTGTCCTGAAACATCTAAAAAACACAGCTTAGAGAGCATAGGGCACTTCCACGCATGGGGGAATAAAGTGGGAAAATTGAAAATCAACAAGACACAAGCACCCCAAAGTTTAGGGCTGCTCTGTTGACAAGGACCTCCACTTCATTCCACCATAAATATCCCAGGAAAGCGAAAAATGGATAAAAAAGTTGTGGTCCTTATGTACAATGGAATATCACTCAGCCATGAAATCAATGTCATAAGGCTAGTAGCAGCATGATGAGTGGATTTAGGTACGACGATTCTAAGTGAAATAAGTCACACAGAAAAGGGCACTTCTCATAAGGTGTCACTTATAGAGGGAAAGTAAAATCCGTTACACTTGAACTGAATTACAAAACAGAACAGAGTCACACATGCAGAAAACACACTATGGCTGCTTAACGGGAAAGGTGAGGTGGGGTGATACATAAAACAAGACTTTCAAATTAGCTCAGATACCGTTCCATAAACCCAATATGTAATAGACAAGACCTATTCCTTGCTCAGAGAACTGGACTCAACACTCCCGATTCACCGCACAAGAATATATCTGACTAGTAATAATCTTAAAACCTATGTATTGATATCTCTCTGTTAGTGTGTCAAGTGGGTGTAAAGCGGCATAAACACAGCCGTGAAAAGCAGCTAAACCCCATTATAAAAATAAATTACTTTTAAAAACCCATGAAACAAAGACAGGGAAAGAGAGAGAAATTCTTACACAATTCGTTCAGGGGCTGTGATGCAACCTGGATTGACCATATCTAGACCCACAGCTGGATGAGACATAAGGGTGGACACTCTTGGGGCTGAGAGGTTTGGTGAGGTTGGGTGAGCAAACGCAGACCCTTTAAAGTAATACTGCGTGCTACCCATCGCATGGGTCCCAAATCTCCAGGTTCAAGGGCATCTTCCTACATCGAAAACATGCATGAGAAACCCAGAAGATGGTACACCGTGTGATGGGGAAAGGTTTCTAAAACGCACCTCATTTCTCATCTCCTTGTGCTTGGGTTCGCCATTCCAGCCACTTTACTAGCAATCTCCCTACTTGGAGCATCAGCACCTTTAACCTCCTGTTCCGTACAGGTTGCAATTTGTCCTGAGGATGAACGGGAAGACGAGGAACCAATGAGAGACTAGCTCTTGGTGTTGGGACAGGCACAGGTCACTCTATTTTCCCATCAGGAAGAAGAATTAACCACAGGCTCAGCCTGCCCCCCGGAACCAGAACAGGGCCTGAAGCCATCCTGCGCTTTTGCGGCCAGCTCCCAAAAAAGCGACTTGTAAAATGGAGCTTCAGGGCACTGCAATTCACAAACCTGCAGAGTTATAAATGATAACTCTCGTCCACAAATACATTGAGGGAAGGCAAAGAAGAGGATTTGAAATCAAGGCAGAATTGCAGGAAACAGATTTCAGTAGGTAGATTCGAATCGCCTTTAAAGCACATGAAAAGCGGCAAAACATCGACAATGATGCCCTTGGCCAAAAAGGGCGTATGCGTTTTTTCCTGAATATATTCAGGAAAAAACGCATACGCCCTTTTTGGCCAACCAAGCAACCTGGAAAGGCAAATCAGCGCTACAAAGAAGTCTCGCTTCCCATCGGTCAAAAGGGCCATGCTGAAAAAAGTGTCAAAACCAGAAATGCATGACAGGCAATGGAGAAATGGGAGCCTTGCTACACTGATGGGCGGGATGTAAATTGCCAACAGCCACTCTGGAGAAGGGTACGGTGTGTCCTGAAACATCTAAAAAACACAGCTTAGAGAGCATAGGGCACTTCCACGCATGGGGGGATAAAGTGGGAAATTTGAAAATCAGCAAGACACAAGCACCCCAAAGCTTAGGGCTGCTCTGTTGACAAGGACCTCCACTTCATTCCACCTTAAATATCCCAGGAAAGCGAAAAATGGATAAAAAAGTTGTGGTCTTTATGTACAATGGAATATCACTCAGCCATGAAATCAATGTCATAAGGCTAGTAGCAGCATGTTGAGTGGATTTAGGTACGACGATTCTAAGTGAAATAAGTCACACAGAAAAGGGCACTTCTCATAAGGTGTCACTTATAGAGGGAATGTAAAATCCGTTACACTTGAACTGAATTACAAAACAGAACAGAGTCACACATGCAGAAAACACACTATGGCTGCTTAACGGGAAAGGTGAGGTGGGGTGATACATAAAACAAGACTTTCAAATTAGCTCAGATACCGTTCCATAAACCCAATACGTAATAGACAAGACCTACTCCTTGCTCAGAGAACTGGACTCAACACGCCCGATTCACCACACAAGAATATATCTGACTAGTAATAATCTTAAAACCTATGTATTGATATCTCTCTGTTAGTGTGTCAAGTGGGTGTAAAGCGGCATAAACACAGCCGTGAAAAGCAGCTAAACCCCATTATAAAAATAAATTACTTTTAAAAACCCATGAAACAAAGACAGGGAAAGAGAGAGAAATTCTTACACAATTCGTTCAGGGGCTGTGATGCAACCTGGATTGACCATATCTAGACCCACAGCTGGATGAGACATAAGGGTGGACACTCTTGGGGCTGAGAGGTTTGGTGAGGTTGGGTGAGCAAACGCAGACCCTTTAAAGTAATACTGCGTGCTACCCATCGCATGGGTCCCAAATCTCCAGGTTCAAGGGCATCTTCCTATATCGAAAACATGCATGAGAAACCCAGAAGATGGTACACCGTGTGATGGGGAAAGGTTTCTAAAACGCACCTCATTTCTCATCTCCTTGTGCTCGGCTTCGCCATTCCAGCCACTTTACTAGCAATCTCCCTACTTGGAGCCTCAGCACCTTTAACCTCCTGTTCCGTACAGGTTGCAATTTGTCCTGAGGATGAACCGGAAGACGTGGAACCAATGAGAGACTAGCTCTTGGTGTTGGGACAGGCACAGGTCACTCTATTTTCCCATCAGGAAGAAGAATTAACCACAGGCTCAGACTGCCCCCCAGAACCAGAACAGGGCCTGAAGCCATCCTGCGCTTTTGCGGCCAGCTCCCAAAAAAGCGACTTGTAAAATGGAGCTTCAGGGCACTGCAATTCACAAACCTGCAGAGTTATAAATGATAACTCTCGTCCACAAATATATTGAGGGAAGGCAAAGAAGAGGATTTGAAATCAAGGCAGAATTGCAGGAAACAGATTTCAGGAGGTAGATTCGAATCGCCTTTAAAGCACATGAAAAACGGCAAAACATCGACAATGATGCCCTTGGCCAAAAAGGGCGTATGCGTTTTTTCCTGAATATATTCAGGAAAAAACGCATACGCCCTTTTTGGCCAACCAAGCAACCTGGAAAGGCAAATCAGCGCTACAAAGAAGTCTCGCTTCCCATCGGTCAAAAGGGCCATGCTGAAAAAAGTGTCAAAACCAGAAATGCAGGACAGGCCATGGAGAAATGGGAGCCTTGCTACACTGATGGGCGGGGTGTAAATTGCCAACAGCCACTCTGGAGAAGGGTACGGTGTGTCCTGAAACATCTAAAAAACACAGCTTAGAGAGCATAGGGCACTTCCACGCATGGGGGAATAAAGTGGGAAAATTGAAAATCAACAAGACACAAGCACCCCAAAGTTTAGGGCTGCTCTGTTGACAAGGACCTCCACTTCATTCCACCATAAATATCCCAGGAAAGCGAAAAATGGATAAAAAAGTTGTGGTCCTTATGTACAATGGAATATCACTCAGCCATGAAATCAATGTCATAAGGCTAGTAGCAGCATGATGAGTGGATTTAGGTACGACGATTCTAAGTGAAATAAGTCACACAGAAAAGGGCACTTCTCATAAGGTGTCACTTATAGAGGGAATGTAAAATCCGTTACACTTGAACTGAATTACAAAACAGAACAGAGTCACACATGCAGAAAACACACTATGGCTGCTTAACGGGAAAGGTGAGGTGGGGTGATACATAAAACAAGACTTTCAAATTAGCTCAGATACCGTTCCATAAACCCAATATGTAATAGACAAGACCTATTCCTTGCTCAGAGAACTGGACTCAACACTCCCGATTCACCGCACAAGAATATATCTGACTAGTAATAATCTTAAAACCTATGTATTGATATCTCTCTGTTAGTGTGTCAAGTGGGTGTAAAGCGGCATAAACACAGCCGTGAAAAGCAGCTAAACCCCATTATAAAAATAAATTACTTTTAAAAACCCATGAAACAAAGACAGGGAAAGAGAGAGAAATTCTTACACAATTCGTTCAGGGGCTGTGATGCAACCTGGATTGACCATATCTAGACCCACAGCTGGATGAGACATAAGGGTGGACACTCTTGGGGCTGAGAGGTTTGGTGAGGTTGGGTGAGCAAACGCAGACCCTTTAAAGTAATACTGCGTGCTACCCATCGCATGGGTCCCAAATCTCCAGGTTCAAGGGCATCTTCCTACATCGAAAACATGCATGAGAAACCCAGAAGATGGTACACCGTGTGATGGGGAAAGGTTTCTAAAACGCACCTCATTTCTCATCTCCTTGTGCTTGGGTTCGCCATTCCAGCCACTTTACTAGCAATCTCCCTACTTGGAGCATCAGCACCTTTAACCTCCTGTTCCGTACAGGTTGCAATTTGTCCTGAGGATGAACGGGAAGACGAGGAACCAATGAGAGACTAGCTCTTGGTGTTGGGACAGGCACAGGTCACTCTATTTTCCCATCAGGAAGAAGAATTAACCACAGGCTCAGCCTGCCCCCCGGAACCAGAACAGGGCCTGAAGCCATCCTGCGCTTTTGCGGCCAGCTCCCAAAAAAGCGACTTGTAAAATGGAGCTTCAGGGCACAGCAATTCACAAACCTGCAGAGTTATAAATGATAACTCTCGTCCACAAATACATTGAGGGAAGGCAAAGAAGAGGATTTGAAATCAAGGCAGAATTGCAGGAAACAGATTTCAGTAGGTAGATTCGAATCGCCTTTAAAGCCCATGAAAAGCGGCAAAACATCGACAATGATGCCCTTGGCCAAAAAGGGCGTATGCGTTTTTTCCTGAATATATTCAGGAAAAAACGCATACGCCCTTTTTGGCCAACCAAGCAACCTGGAAAGGCAAATCAGCGCTACAAAGAAGTCTCGCTTCCCATCGGTGAAAAGGGCCATGCTGAAAAAAGTGTCAAAACCAGAAATGCATGACAGGCAATGGAGAAATGGGAGCCTTGCTACACTGATGGGCGGGATGTAAATTGCCAACAGCCACTCTGGAGAAGGGTACGGTGTGTCCTGAAACATCTAAAAAACACAGCTTAGAGAGCATAGGGCACTTCCACGCATGGGGGGATAAAGTGGGAAATTTGAAAATCAGCAAGACACAAGCACCCCAAAGCTTAGGGCTGCTCTGTTGACAAGGACCTCCACTTCATTCCACCTTAAATATCCCAGGAAAGCGAAAAATGGATAAAAAAGTTGTGGTCCTTATGTACAATGGAATATCACTCAACCATGAAATCAATGTCATAAGGCTAGTAGCAGCATGTTGAGTGGATTTAGGTACGACGATTCTAAGTGAAATAAGTCACACAGAAAAGGGCACTTCTCATAAGGTGTCACTTATAGAGGGAATGTAAAATCCGTTACACTTGAACTCAATTACAAAACAGAACAGAGTCACACATGCAGAAAACACACTATGGCTGCTTAACGGGAAAGGTGAGGTGGGGTGATACATAAAACAAGACTTTCAAATTAGCTCAGATACCGTTCCATAAACCCAATACGTAATAGACAAGACCTACTCCTTGCTCAGAGAACTGGACTCAACACGCCCGATTCACCACACAAGAATATATCTGACTAGTAATAATCTTAAAACCTATGTATTGATATCTCTCTGTTAGTGTGTCAAGTGGGTGTAAAGCGGCATAAACACAGCCGTGAAAAGCAGCTAAACCCCATTATAAAAATAAATTACTTTTAAAAACCCATGAAACAAAGACAGGGAAAGAGAGAGAAATTCTTACACAATTCGTTCAGGGGCTGTGATGCAACCTGGATTGACCATATCTAGACCCACAGCTGGATGAGACATAAGGGTGGACACTCTTGGGGCTGAGAGGTTTGGTGAGGTTGGGTGAGCAAACGCAGACCCTTTAAAGTAATACTGCGTGCTACCCATCGCATGGGTCCCAAATCTCCAGGTTCAAGGGCATCTTCCTATATCGAAAACATGCATGAGAAACCCAGAAGATGGTACACCGTGTGATGGGGAAAGGTTTCTAAAACGCACCTCATTTCTCATCTCCTTGTGCTCGGCTTCGCCATTCCAGCCACTTTACTAGCAATCTCCCTACTTGGAGCCTCAGCACCTTTAACCTCCTGTTCCGTACAGGTTGCAATTTGTCCTGAGGATGAACCGGAAGACGTGGAACCAATGAGAGACTAGCTCTTGGTGTTGGGACAGGCACAGGTCACTCTATTTTCCCATCAGGAAAAAGAATTAACCACAGGTTCAGACTGCCCCCCAGAACCAGAACAGGGCCTGAAGCCATCCTGCGCTTTTGCGGCCAGCTCCCAAAAAAGCGACTTGTAAAATGGAGCTTCAGGGCACTGCAATTCACAAACCTGCAGAGTTATAAATGATAACTCTCGTCCACAAATATATTGAGGGAAGGCAAAGAAGAGGATTTGAAATCAAGGCAGAATTGCAGGAAACAGATTTCAGGAGGTAGATTCGAATCGCCTTTAAAGCACATGAAAAACGGCAAAACATCGACAATGATGCCCTTGGCCAAAAAGGGCGTATGCGTTTTTTCCTGAATATATTCAGGAAAAAACGCATACGCCCTTTTTGGCCAACCAAGCAACCTGGAAAGGCAAATCAGCGCTACAAAGAAGTCTCGCTTCCCATCGGTCAAAAGGGCCATGCTGAAAAAAGTGTCAAAACCAGAAATGCAGGACAGGCCATGGAGAAATGGGAGCCTTGCTACACTGATGGGCGGGGTGTAAATTGCCAACAGCCACTCTGGAGAAGGGTACGGTGTGTCCTGAAACATCTAAAAAACACAGCTTAGAGAGCATAGGGCACTTCCACGCATGGGGGGATAAAGTGGGAAAATTGAAAATCAGCAAGACACAAGCACCCCAAAGTTTAGGGCTGCTCTGTTGACAAGGACCTCCACTTCATTCCACCTTAAATATCCCAGGAAAGCGAAAAATGGATACAAAACTTGTGGTCCTTATGTACAATGGAATATCACTCAGCCATGAAATCAATGTCATAAGGCTAGTAGCAGCATGTTGAGTGGATTTAGGTACGACGATTCTAAGTGAAATAAGTCACACAGAAAAGGGCACTTCTCATAAGGTGTCACTTATAGAGGGAATGTAAAATCCGTTACACTTGAACTGAATTACAAAACAGAACAGAGTCACACATGCAGAAAACACACTATGGCTGCTTAACGGGAAAGGTGAGGTGGGGTGATACATAAAACAAGACTTTCAAATTAGCTCAGATACCGTTCCATAAACCCAATATGTAATAGACAAGACCTACTCCTTGCTCAGAGAACTGGACTCAACACGCCCGATTCACCGCACAAGAATATATCTGACTAGTAATAATCTTAAAACCTATGTATTGATATCTCTCTGTTAGTGTGTCAAGTGGGTGTAAAGCGGCATAAACACAGCCGTGAAAAGCAGCTAAACCCCATTATAAAAATAAATTACTTTTAAAAACCCATGAAACAAAGACAGGGAAAGAGAGAGAAATTCTTACACAATTCGTTCAGGGGCTGTGATGCAACCTGGATTGACCATATCTAGACCCACAGCTGGATGAGACATAAGGGTGGACACTCTTGGGGCTGAGAGGTTTGGTGAGGTTGGGTGAGCAAACGCAGACCCTTTAAAGTAATACTGCGTGCTACCAATCGCATGGGTCCCAAATCTCCAGGTTCAAGGGCATCTTCCTATATCGAAAACATGCATGAGAAACCCAGAAGATGGTACACCGTGTGATGGGGAAAGGTTTCTAAAACGCACCTCATTTCTCATCTCCTTGTGCTCGGGTTCGCCATTCCAGCCACTTTACTAGCAATCTCCCTACTTGGAGCCTCAGCACCTTTAACCTCCTGTTCCGTACAGGTTGCAATTTGTCCTGAGGATGAACGGGAAGACGTGGAACCAATGAGAGACTAGCTCTTGGTGTTGGGACAGGCACAGGTCACTCTATTTTCCCATCAGGAAGAAGAATTAACCACAGGCTCAGACTGCCCCCCGGAACCAGAACAGGGCCTGAAGCCATCCTGCGCTTTTGCGGCCAGCTCCCAAAAAAGCGACTTGTAAAATGGAGCTTCAGGGCACTGCAATTCACAAACCTGCAGAGTTATAAATGATAACTCTCGTCCACAAATATATTGAGGGAAGGCAAAGAAGAGGATTTGAAATCAAGGCAGAATTGCAGGAAACAGATTTCAGGAGGTAGATTCGAATCGCCTTTAAAGCACATGAAAAGCGGCAAAACATCGACAATGATGCCCTTGGCCAAAAAGGGCGTATGCGTTTTTTCCTGAATATATTCAGGAAAAAACGCATACGCCCTTTTTGGCCAACCAAGCAACCTGGAAAGGCAAATCAGCGCTACAAAGAAGTCTCGCTTCCCATCGGTCAAAAGGGCCATGCTGAAAAAAGTGTCAAAACCAGAAATGCAGGACAGGCCATGGAGAAATGGGAGCCTTGCTACACTGATGGGCGGGATGTAAATCGCCAACAGCCACTCTGGAGAAGTGTACGGTGTGTCCTGAAACATCTAAAAACACAGCTTAGAGAGCATAGGGCACTTCCACGCATGGGGGGATAAAGTGGGAAAATTGAAAATCAGCAAGACACAAGCACCCCAAAGTTTAGGGCTGCTCTGTTGACAAGGACCTCCACTTCATTCCACCTTAAATATCCCAGGAAAGCGAAAAATGGATAAAAAAGTTTTGGTCCTTATGTACAATGGAATATCACTCAGCCATGAAATCAATGTCAAAAGGCTAGTAGCAGCATGTTGAGTGGATTTAGGTACGACGATTCTAAGTGAAATAAGTCACACAGAAAAGGGCACTTCTCATAAGGTGTCACTTATAGAGGGAATGTAAAATCCGTTACACTTGAACTCAATTACAAAACAGAACAGAGTCACACATGCAGAAAACACACTATGGCTGCTTAACGGGAAAGGTGAGGTGGGGTGATACATAAAACAAGACTTTCAAATTAGCTCAGATACCGTTCCATAAACCCAATATGTAATAGACAAGACCTACTCCTTGCTCAGAGAACTGGACTCAACACGCCCGATTCACCGCACAAGAATATATCTGACTAGTAATAATCTTAAAACCTATGTATTGATATCTCTCTGTTAGTGTGTCAAGTGGGTGTAAAGCGGCATAAACACAGCCGTGAAAAGCAGCTAAACCCCATTATAAAAATAAATTACTTTTAAAAACCCATGAAACAAAGACAGGGAAAGAGAGAGAAATTCTTACACAATTCGTTCAGGGGCTGTGATGCAACCTGGATTGACCATATCTAGACCCACAGCTGGATGAGACATAAGGGTGGACACTCTTGGGGCTGAGAGGTTTGGTGAGGTTGGGTGAGCAAACGCAGACCCTTTAAAGTAATACTGCGTGCTACCCATCGCATGGGTCCCAAATCTCCAGGTTCAAGGGCATCTTCCTATATCGAAAACATGCATGAGAAACCCAGAAGATGGTACACCGTGTGATGGGGAAAGGTTTCTAAAACGCACCTCATTTCTCATCTCCTTGTGCTCGGCTTCGCCATTCCAGCCACTTTACTAGCAATCTCCCTACTTGGAGCCTCAGCACCTTTAACCTCCTGTTCCGTACAGGTTGCAATTTGTCCTGAGGATGAACGGGAAGACGTGGAACCAATGAGAGACTAGCTCTTGGTGTTGGGACAGGCACAGGTCACTCTATTTTCCCATCAGGAAGAAGAATTAACCACAGGCTCAGACTGCCCCCCGGAACCAGAACAGGGCCTGAAGCCATCCTGCGCTTTTGCGGCCAGCTCCCAAAAAAGCGACTTGTAAAATGGAGCTTCAGGGCACTGCAATTCACAAACCTGCAGAGTTATAAATGATAAATCTCGTCCACAAATATATTGAGGGAAGGCAAAGAAGAGGATTTGAAATCAAGGCAGAATTGCAGGAAACAGATTTCAGGAGGTAGATTCGAATCGCCTTTAAAGCACATGAAAAGCGGCAAAACATCGACAATGATGCCCTTGGCCAAAAAGGGCGTATGCGTTTTTTCCTGAATATATTCAGGAAAAAACGCATACGCCCTTTTTGGCCAACCAAGCAACCTGGAAAGGCAAATCAGCGCTACAAAGAAGTCTCGCTTCCCATCGGTCAAAAGGGCCATGCTGAAAAAAGTGTCAAAACCAGAAATGCAGGACAGGCCATGGAGAAATGGGAGCCTTGCTACTCTGATGGGCGGGATGTAAATTGCCAACAGCCACTCTGGAGAAGGGTACGGTGTGTCCTGAAACATCTAAAAAACACAGCTTAGAGAGCATAGGGCACTTCCACGCATGGGGGGATAAAGTGGGAAAATTGAAAATCAGCAAGACACAAGCACCCCAAAGTTTAGGGCTGCTCTGTTGACAAGGACCTCCACTTCATTCCACCTTAAATATCCCAGGAAAGCGAAAAATGGATAAAAAAGTTGTGGTCCTTATGTACAATGGAATATCACTCACCCATGAAATCAATGTCAAAAGGCTAGTAGCAGCATGTTGAGTGGATTTAGGTACGACGATTCTAAGTGAAATAAGTCACACAGAAAAGGGCACTTCTCATAAGGTGTCACTTATAGAGGGAATGTAAAATCCGTTACACTTGAACTGAATTACAAAACAGAACAGAGTCACACATGCAGAAAACACACTATGGCTGCTTAACGGGAAAGGTGAGGTGGGGTGATACATAAAACAAGACTTTCAAATTAGCTCAGATACCGTTCCATAAACCCAATATGTAATAGACAAGACCTACTCCTTGCTCAGGGAACTGGACTCAACACGCCCGATTCACCGCACAAGAATATATCTGACTAGTAATAATCTTAAAACCTATGTATTGATATCTCTCTGTTAGTGTGTCAAGTGAGTGTAAAGCGGCATAAACACAGCCGTGAAAAGCAGCTAAACCCCATTATAAAAATAAATTACTTTTAAAAACCCATGAAACAAAGACAGGGAAAGAGAGAGAAATTCTTACACAATTCGTTCAGGGGCTGTGATGCAACCTGGATTGACCATATCTAGACCCACAGCTGGATGAGACATAAGGGTGGACACTCTTGGGGCTGAGAGGTTTGGTGAGGTTGGGTGAGCAAACGCAGACCCTTTAAAGTAATACTGCGTGCTACCCATCGCATGGGTCCCAAATCTCCAGGTTCAAGGGCATCTTCCTATATCGAAAACATGCATGAGAAACCCAGAAGATGGTACACCGTGTGATGGGGAAAGGTTTCTAAAACGCACCTCATTTCTCATCTCCTTGTGCTCGGCTTCGCCATTCCAGCCACTTTACTAGCAATCTCCCTACTTGGAGCCTCAGCACCTTTAACCTCCTGTTCCGTACAGGTTGCAATTTGTCCTGAGGATGAACGGGAAGACGTGGAACCAATGAGAGACTAGCTCTTGGTGTTGGGACAGGCACAGGTCACTCTATTTTCCCATCAGGAAGAAGAATTAACCACAGGCTCAGACTGCCCCCCGGAACCAGAACAGGGCCTGAAGCCATCCTGCGCTTTTGCGGCCAGCTCCCAAAAAAGCGACTTGTAAAATGGAGCTTCAGGGCACTGCAATTCACAAACCTGCAGAGTTATAAATGATAACTCTCGTCCACAAATATATTGAGGGAAGGCAAAGAAGAGGATTTGAAATCAAGGCAGAATTGCAGGAAACAGATTTCAGGAGGTAGATTCGAATCGCCTTTAAAGCACATGAAAAGCGGCAAAACATCGACAATGATGCCCTTGGCCAAAAAGGGCGTATGCGTTTTTTCCTGAATATATTCAGGAAAAAACGCATACGCCCTTTTTGGCCAACCAAGCAACCTGGAAAGGCAAATCAGCGCTACAAAGAAGTCTCGCTTCCCATCGGTCAAAAGGGCCATGCTGAAAAAAGTGTCAAAACCAGAAATGCAGGACAGGCCATGGAGAAATGGGAGCCTTGCTACTCTGATGGGCGGGATGTAAATTGCCAACAGCCACTCTGGAGAAGGGTACGGTGTGTCCTGAAACATCTAAAAAACACAGCTTAGAGAGCATAGGGCACTTCCACGCATGGGGGGATAAAGTGGGAAAATTGAAAATCAGCAAGACACAAGCACCCCAAAGTTTAGGGCTGCTCTGTTCACAAGGACCTCCACTTCATTCCACCTTAAATATCCCAGGAAAGCGAAAAATGGATACAAAACTTGTGGTCCTTATGTACAATGGAATATCACTCAGCCATGAAATCAATGTCATAAGGCTAGTAGCAGCATGTTGAGTGGATTTAGGTACGACGATTCTAAGTGAAATAAGTCACACAGAAAAGGGCACTTCTCATAAGGTGTCACTTATAGAGGGAATGTAAAATCCGTTACACTTGAACTGAATTACAAAACAGAACAGAGTCACACATGCAGAAAACACACTATGGCTGCTTAACGGGAAAGGTGAGGTGGGGTGATACATAAAACAAGACTTTCAAATTAGCTCTGATACCGTTCCATAAACCCAATATGTAATAGACAAGACCTACTCCTTGCTCAGAGAACTGGACTCAACACGCCCGATTCACCACACAAGAATATATCTGACTAGTAATAATCTTAAAACCTATGTATTGATATCTCTCTGTTAGTGTGTCAAGTGGGTGTAAAGCGGCATAAACACAGCCGTGAAAAGCAGCTAAACCCCATTATAAAAATAAATTACTTTTAAAAACCCATGAAACAAAGACAGGGAAAGAGAGAGAAATTCTTACACAATTCGTTCAGGGGCTGTGATGCAACCTGGATTGACCATATCTAGACCCACAGCTGGATGAGACATAAGGGTGGACACTCTTGGGGCTGAGAGGTTTGGTGAGGTTGGGTGAGCAAACGCAGACCCTTTAAAGTAATACTGCGTGCTACCCATCGCATGGGTCCCAAATCTCCAGGTTCAAGGGCATCTTCCTATATCGAAAACATGCATGAGAAACCCAGAAGATGGTACACCGTGTGATGGGGAAAGGTTTCTAAAACGCACCTCATTTCTCATCTCCTTGTGCTCGGCTTCGCCATTCCAGCCACTTTACTAGCAATCTCCCTACTTGGAGCCTCAGCACCTTTAACCTCCTGTTCCGTACAGGTTGCAATTTGTCCTGAGGATGAACGGGAAGACGGGGAACCAATGAGAGACTAGCTCTTGGTGTTGGGACAGGCACAGGTCACTCTATTTTCCCATCAGGAAGAAGAATTAACCACAGGCTCAGCCTGCCCCCCGGAACCAGAACAGGGCCTGAAGCCATCCTGCGCTTTTGCGGCCAGCTCCCAAAAAAGCGACTTGTAAAATGGAGCTTCAGGGCACTGCAATTCACAAACCTGCAGAGTTATAAATGATAACTCTCGTCCACAAATATATTGAGGGAAGGCAAAGAAGAGGATTTGAAATCAAGGCAGAATTGCAGGAAACAGATTTCAGGAGGTAGATTCGAATCGCCTTTAAAGCACATGAAAAGCGGCAAAACATCGACAATGATGCCCTTGGCCAAAAAGGGCGTATGCGTTTTTTCCTGAATATATTCAGGAAAAAACGCATACGCCCTTTTTGGCCAACCAAGCAACCTGGAAAGGCAAATCAGCGCTACAAAGAAGTCTCGCTTCCCATCGGTCAAAAGGGCCATGCTGAAAAAAGTGTCAAAACCAGAAATGCAGGACAGGCCATGGAGAAATGGGAGCCTTGCTACACTGATGGGCGGGATGTAAATCGCCAACAGCCACTCTGGAGAAGTGTACGGTGTGTCCTGAAACATCTAAAAACACAGCTTAGAGAGCATAGGGCACTTCCACGCATGGGGGGATAAAGTGGGAAAATTGAAAATCAGCAAGACACAAGCACCCCAAAGTTTAGGGCTGCTCTGTTGACAAGGACCTCCACTTCATTCCACCTTAAATATCCCAGGAAAGCGAAAAATGGATAAAAAAGTTTTGGTCCTTATGTACAATGGAATATCACTCAGCCATGAAATCAATGTCAAAAGGCTAGTAGCAGCATGTTGAGTGGATTTAGGTACGACGATTCTAAGTGAAATAAGTCACACAGAAAAGGGCACTTCTCATAAGGTGTCACTTATAGAGGGAATGTAAAATCCGTTACACTTGAACTGAATTACAAAACAGAACAGAGTCACACATGCAGAAAACACACTATGGCTGCTTAACGGGAAAGGTGAGGTGGGGTGATACATAAAACAAGACTTTCAAATTAGCTCAGATACCGTTCCATAAACCCAATATGTAATAGACAAGACCTACTCCTTGCTCAGAGAACTGGACTCAACACGCCCGATTCACCGCACAAGAATATATCTGACTAGTAATAATCTTAAAACCTATGTATTGATATCTCTCTGTTAGTGTGTCAAGTGGGTGTAAAGCGGCATAAACACAGCCGTGAAAAGCAGCTAAACCCCATTATAAAAATAAATTACTTTTAAAAACCCATGAAACAAAGACAGGGAAAGAGAGAGAAATTCTTACACAATTCGTTCAGGGGCTGTGATGCAACCTGGATTGACCATATCTAGACCCACAGCTGGATGAGACATAAGGGTGGACACTCTTGGGGCTGAGAGGTTTGGTGAGGTTGGGTGAGCAAACGCAGACCCTTTAAAGTAATACTGCGTGCTACCCATCGCATGGGTCCCAAATCTCCAGGTTCAAGGGCATCTTCCTATATCGAAAACATGCATGAGAAACCCAGAAGATGGTACACCGTGTGATGGGGAAAGGTTTCTAAAACGCACCTCATTTCTCATCTCCTTGTGCTCGGCTTCGCCATTCCAGCCACTTTACTAGCAATCTCCCTACTTGGAGCCTCAGCACCTTTAACCTCCTGTTCCGTACAGGTTGCAATTTGTCCTGAGGATGAACGGGAAGACGGGGAACCAATGAGAGACTAGCTCTTGGTGTTGGGACAGGCACAGGTCACTCTATTTTCCCATCAGGAAGAAGAATTAACCACAGGCTCAGCCTGCCCCCCGGAACCAGAACAGGGCCTGAAGCCATCCTGCGCTTTTGCGGCCAGCTCCCAAAAAAGCGACTTGTAAAATGGAGCTTCAGGGCACTGCAATTCACAAACCTGCAGAGTTATAAATGATAACTCTCGTCCACAAATATATTGAGGGAAGGCAAAGAAGAGGATTTGAAATCAAGGCAGAATTGCAGGAAACAGATTTCAGGAGGTAGATTCGAATCGCCTTTAAAGCACATGAAAAGCGGCAAAACATCGACAATGATGCCCTTGGCCAAAAAGGGCGTATGCGTTTTTTCCTGAATATATTCAGGAAAAAACGCATACGCCCTTTTTGGCCAACCAAGCAACCTGGAAAGGCAAATCAGCGCTACAAAGAAGTCTCGCTTCCCATCGGTCAAAAGGGCCATGCTGAAAAAAGTGTCAAAACCAGAAATGCAGGACAGGCCATGGAGAAATGGGAGCCTTGCTACTCTGATGGGCGGGATGTAAATTGCCAACAGCCACTCTGGAGAAGGGTACGGTGTGTCCTGAAACATCTAAAAAACACAGCTTAGAGAGCATAGGGCACTTCCACGCATGGGGGGATAAAGTGGGAAAATTGAAAATCAGCAAGACACAAGCACCCCAAAGTTTAGGGCTGCTCTGTTCACAAGGACCTCCACTTCATTCCACCTTAAATATCCCAGGAAAGCGAAAAATGGATACAAAACTTGTGGTCCTTATGTACAATGGAATATCACTCAGCCATGAAATCAATGTCATAAGGCTAGTAGCAGCATGTTGAGTGGATTTAGGTACGACGATTCTAAGTGAAATAAGTCACACAGAAAAGGGCACTTCTCATAAGGTGTCACTTATAGAGGGAATGTAAAATCCGTTACACTTGAACTGAATTACAAAACAGAACAGAGTCACACATGCAGAAAACACACTATGGCTGCTTAACGGGAAAGGTGAGGTGGGGTGATACATAAAACAAGACTTTCAAATTAGCTCTGATACCGTTCCATAAACCCAATATGTAATAGACAAGACCTACTCCTTGCTCAGAGAACTGGACTCAACACGCCCGATTCACCACACAAGAATATATCTGACTAGTAATAATCTTAAAACCTATGTATTGATATCTCTCTGTTAGTGTGTCAAGTGGGTGTAAAGCGGCATAAACACAGCCGTGAAAAGCAGCTAAACCCCATTATAAAAATAAATTACTTTTAAAAACCCATGAAACAAAGACAGGGAAAGAGAGAGAAATTCTTACACAATTCGTTCAGGGGCTGTGATGCAACCTGGATTGACCATATCTAGACCCACAGCTGGATGAGACATAAGGGTGGACACTCTTGGGGCTGAGAGGTTTGGTGAGGTTGGGTGAGCAAACGCAGACCCTTTAAAGTAATACTGCGTGCTACCCATCGCATGGGTCCCAAATCTCCAGGTTCAAGGGCATCTTCCTATATCGAAAACATGCATGAGAAACCCAGAAGATGGTACACCGTGTGATGGGGAAAGGTTTCTAAAACGCACCTCATTTCTCATCTCCTTGTGCTCGGCTTCGCCATTCCAGCCACTTTACTAGCAATCTCCCTACTTGGAGCCTCAGCACCTTTAACCTCCTGTTCCGTACAGGTTGCAATTTGTCCTGAGGATGAACGGGAAGACGGGGAACCAATGAGAGACTAGCTCTTGGTGTTGGGACAGGCACAGGTCACTCTATTTTCCCATCAGGAAGAAGAATTAACCACAGGCTCAGCCTGCCCCCCGGAACCAGAACAGGGCCTGAAGCCATCCTGCGCTTTTGCGGCCAGCTCCCAAAAAAGCGACTTGTAAAATGGAGCTTCAGGGCACTGCAATTCACAAACCTGCAGAGTTATAAATGATAACTCTCGTCCACAAATATATTGAGGGAAGGCAAAGAAGAGGATTTGAAATCAAGGCAGAATTGCAGGAAACAGATTTCAGGAGGTAGATTCGAATCGCCTTTAAAGCACATGAAAAGCGGCAAAACATCGACAATGATGCCCTTGGCCAAAAAGGGCGTATGCGTTTTTTCCTGAATATATTCAGGAAAAAACGCATACGCCCTTTTTGGCCAACCAAGCAACCTGGAAAGGCAAATCAGCGCTACAAAGAAGTCTCGCTTCCCATCGGTCAAAAGGGCCATGCTGAAAAAAGTGTCAAAACCAGAAATGCAGGACAGGCCATGGAGAAATGGGAGCCTTGCTACACTGATGGGCGGGATGTAAATCGCCAACAGCCACTCTGGAGAAGTGTACGGTGTGTCCTGAAACATCTAAAAACACAGCTTAGAGAGCATAGGGCACTTCCACGCATGGGGGGATAAAGTGGGAAAATTGAAAATCAGCAAGACACAAGCACCCCAAAGTTTAGGGCTGCTCTGTTGACAAGGACCTCCACTTCATTCCACCTTAAATATCCCAGGAAAGCGAAAAATGGATAAAAAAGTTTTGGTCCTTATGTACAATGGAATATCACTCAGCCATGAAATCAATGTCAAAAGGCTAGTAGCAGCATGTTGAGTGGATTTAGGTACGACGATTCTAAGTGAAATAAGTCACACAGAAAAGGGCACTTCTCATAAGGTGTCACTTATAGAGGGAATGTAAAATCCGTTACACTTGAACTGAATTACAAAACAGAACAGAGTCACACATGCAGAAAACACACTATGGCTGCTTAACGGGAAAGGTGAGGTGGGGTGATACATAAAACAAGACTTTCAAATTAGCTCAGATACCGTTCCATAAACCCAATATGTAATAGACAAGACCTACTCCTTGCTCAGAGAACTGGACTCAACACGCCCGATTCACCGCACAAGAATATATCTGACTAGTAATAATCTTAAAACCTATGTATTGATATCTCTCTGTTAGTGTGTCAAGTGGGTGTAAAGCGGCATAAACACAGCCGTGAAAAGCAGCTAAACCCCATTATAAAAATAAATTACTTTTAAAAACCCATGAAACAAAGACAGGGAAAGAGAGAGAAATTCTTACACAATTCGTTCAGGGGCTGTGATGCAACCTGGATTGACCATATCTAGACCCACAGCTGGATGAGACATAAGGGTGGACACTCTTGGGGCTGAGAGGTTTGGTGAGGTTGGGTGAGCAAACGCAGACCCTTTAAAGTAATACTGCGTGCTACCCATCGCATGGGTCCCAAATCTCCAGGTTCAAGGGCATCTTCCTACATCGAAAACATGCATGAGAAACCCAGAAAATGGTACACCGTGTGATGGGGAAAGGTGTTTAAAACGCATCTCATTTCTCATCTCCTTGTGCTCGGCCTCGCCATTCCAGCCACTTTACTAGCAATCTCCCTACTTGGAGCCTCAGCACCTTTAACCTCCTGTTCCGTACAGGTTGCAATTTGTCCTGAGGATGAACGGGAAGACGGGGAACCAATGAGAGACTAGCTCTTGGTGTTGGGACAGGCACAGGTCACTCTATTTTCCCATCAGGAAGAAGAATTAACCACAGGCTCAGACTGCCCCCCGGAACCAGAACAGGGCCTGAAGCCATCCTGCGCTTTTGCGGCCAGCTCCCAAAAAAGCGACTTGTAAAATGGAGCTTCAGGGCACTGCAATTCACAAACCTGCAGAGTTATAAATGATAACTCTCGTCCACAAATATATTGAGGGAAGGCAAAGAAGAGGATTTGAAATCAAGGCAGAATTGCAGGAAACAGATTTCAGGAGGTAGATTCGAATCGCCTTTAAAGCACATGAAAAGCGGCAAAACATCGACAATGATGCCCTTGGCCAAAAAGGGCGTATGCGTTTTTTCCTGAATATATTCAGGAAAAAACGCATACGCCCTTTTTGGCCAACCAAGCAACCTGGGAAGGCAAATCAGCGCTACAAAGAAGTCTCGCTTCCCATCGGTCAAAAGGGCCATGCTGAAAAAAGTGTCAAAACCAGAAATGCAGGACAGGCCATGGAGAAATGGGAGCCTTGCTACACTGATGGGCGGGATGTAAATTGCCAACAGCCACTCTGGAGAAGGGTACGGTGTGTCCTGAAACATCTAAAAAACACAGCTTAGAGAGCATAGGGCACTTCCACGCATGGGGGGATAAAGTGGGAAAATTGAAAATCAGCAAGACACAAGCACCCCAAAGTTTAGGGCTGCTCTGTTGACAAGGACCTCCACTTCATTCCACCTTAAATATCCCAGGAAAGCGAAAAATGGATACAAAACTTGTGGTCCTTATGTACAATGGAATATCACTCAGCCATGAAATCAATGTCATAAGGCTAGTAGCAGCATGTTGAGTGGATTTAGGTACGACGATTCTAAGTGAAATAAGTCACACAGAAAAGGGCACTTCTCATAAGGTGTCACTTATAGAGGGAATGTAAAATCCGTTACACTTGAACTGAATTACAAAACAGAACAGAGTCACACATGCAGAAAACACACTATGGCTGCTTAACGGGAAAGGTGAGGTGGGGTGATACATAAAACAAACTTTCAAATTAGCTCAGATACCGTTCCATAAACCCAATATGTAATAGACAAGACCTACTCCTTGCTCAGAGAACTGGACTCAACACGCCCGATTCACCACACAAGAATATATCTGAGTAGTAATAATCTTAAAACCTATGTATTGATATCTCTCTGTTAGTGTGTCAAGTGGGTGTAAAGCGGCATAAACACAGCCGTGAAAAGCAGCTAAACCCCATTATAAAAATAAATTACTTTTAAAAACCCATGAAACAAAGACAGGGAAAGAGAGAGAAATTCTTACACAATTCGTTCAGGGGCTGTGATGCAACCTGGATTGACCATATCTAGACCCACAGCTGGATGAGACATAAGGGTGGACACTCTTGGGGCTGAGAGGTTTGGTGAGGTTGGGTGAGCAAACGCAGACCCTTTAAAGTAATACTGCGTGCTACCCATCGCATGGGTCCCAAATCTCCAGGTTCAAGGGCATCTTCCTATATCGAAAACATGCATGAGAAACCCAGAAGATGGTACACCGTGTGATGGGGAAAGGTTTCTAAAACGCACCTCATTTCTCATCTCCTTGTGCTCGGGTTCGCCATTCCAGCCACTTTACTAGCAATCTCCCTACTTGGAGCCTCAGCACCTTTAACCTCCTGTTCCGTACAGGTTGCAATTTGTCCTGAGGATGAACGGGAAGACGGGGAACCAATGAGAGACTAGCTCTTGGTGTTGGGACAGGCACAGGTCACTCTATTTTCCCATCAGGAAGAAGAATTAACCACAGGCTCAGACTGCCCCCCGGAACCAGAACAGGGCCTGAAGCCATCCTGCGCTTTTGCGGCCAGCTCCCAAAAAAGCGACTTGTAAAATGGAGCTTCAGGGCACTGCAATTCACAAACCTGCAGAGTTATAAATGATAACTCTCGTCCACAAATATATTGAGGGAAGGCAAAGAAGAGGATTTGAAATCAAGGCAGAATTGCAGGAAACAGATTTCAGGAGGTAGATTCGAATCGCCTTTAAAGCACATGAAAAGCGGCAAAACATCGACAATGATGCCCTTGGCCAAAAAGGGCGTATGCGTTTTTTCCTGAATATATTCAGGAAAAAACGCATACGCCCTTTTTGGCCAACCAAGCAACCTGGAAAGGCAAATCAGCGCTACAAAGAAGTCTCGCTTCCCATCGGTCAAAAGGGCCATGCTGAAAAAAGTGTCAAAACCAGAAATGCAGGACAGGCCATGGAGAAATGGGAGCCTTGCTACTCTGATGGGCGGGATGTAAATTGCCAACAGCCACTCTGGAGAAGGGTACGGTGTGTCCTGAAACATCTAAAAAACACAGCTTAGAGAGCATAGGGCACTTCCACGCATGGGGGGATAAAGTGGGAAAATTGAAAATCAGCAAGATACAAGCACCCCAAAGTTTAGGGCTGCTCTGTTGACAAGGACCTCCACTTCATTCCACCTTAAATATCCCAGGAAAGCGAAAAATGGATACAAAACTTGTGGTCCTTATGTACAATGGAATATCACTCAGCCATGAAATCAATGTCATAAGGCTAGTAGCAGCATGTTGAGTGGATTTAGGTACGACGATTCTAAGTGAAATAAGTCACACAGAAAAGGGCACTTCTCATAAGGTGTCACTTATAGAGGGAATGTAAAATCCGTTACACTTGAACTGAATTACAAAACAGAACAGAGTCACACATGCAGAAAACACACTATGGCTGCTTAACGGGAAAGGTGAGGTGGGGTGATACATAAAACAAGACTTTCAAATTAGCTCAGATACCGTTCCATAAACCCAATATGTAATAGACAAGACCTACTCCTTGCTCAGAGAACTGGACTCAACACGCCCGATTCACCGCACAAGAATATATCTGACTAGTAATAATCTTAAAACCTATGTATTGGTATCTCTCTGTTAGTGTGTCAAGTGGGTGTAAAGCGGCATAAACACAGCCGTGAAAAGCAGCTAAACCCCATTATAAAAATAAATTACTTTTAAAAACCCATGAAACAAAGACAGGGAAAGAGAGAGAAATTCTTACACAATTCGTTCAGGGGCTGTGATGCAACCTGGATTGACCATATCTAGACCCACAGCTGGATGAGACATAAGGGTGGACACTCTTGGGGCTGAGAGGTTTGGTGAGGTTGGGTGAGCAAACGCAGACCCTTTAAAGTAATACTGCGTGCTACCCATCGCATGGGTCCCAAATCTCCAGGTTCAAGGGCATCTTCCTATATCGAAAACATGCATGAGAAACCCAGAAGATGGTACACCGTGTGATGGGGAAAGGTTTCTAAAACGCACCTCATTTCTCATCTCCTTGTGCTCGGCTTCGCCATTCCAGCCACTTTACTAGCAATCTCCCTACTTGGAGCCTCAGCACCTTTAACCTCCTGTTCCGTACAGGTTGCAATTTGTCCTGAGGATGAACGGGAAGACGGGGAACCAATGAGAGACTAGCTCTTGGTGTTGGGACAGGCACAGGTCACTCTATTTTCCCATCAGGAAGAAGAATTAACCACAGGCTCAGCCTGCCCCCCGGAACCAGAACAGGGCCTGAAGCCATCCTGCACTTTTGCGGCCAGCTCCCAAAAAAGCGACTTGTAAAATGGAGCTTCAGGGCACTGCAATTCACAAACCTGCAGAGTTATAAATGATAACTCTCGTCCACAAATATATTGAGGGAAGGCAAAGAAGAGGATTTGAAATCAAGGCAGAATTGCAGGAAACAGATTTCAGGAGGTAGATTCGAATCGCCTTTAAAGCACATGAAAAGCGGCAAAACATCGACAATGATGCCCTTGGCCAAAAAGGGCGTATGCGTTTTTTCCTGAATATATTCAGGAAAAAACGCATACGCCCTTTTTGGCCAACCAAGCAACCTGGAAAGGCAAATCAGCGCTACAAAGAAGTCTCGCTTCCCATCGGTCAAAAGGGCCATGCTGAAAAAAGTGTCAAAACCAGAAATGCAGGACAGGCCATGGAGAAATGGGAGCCTTGCTACACTGATGGGCGGGATGTAAATCGCCAACAGCCACTCTGGAGAAGTGTACGGTGTGTCCTGAAACATCTAAAAACACAGCTTAGAGAGCATAGGGCACTTCCACGCATGGGGGGATAAAGTGGGAAAATTGAAAATCAGCAAGACACAAGCACCCCAAAGTTTAGGGCTGCTCTGTTGACAAGGACCTCCACTTCATTCCACCTTAAATATCCCAGGAAAGCGAAAAATGGATAAAAAAGTTTTGGTCCTTATGTACAATGGAATATCACTCAGCCATGAAATCAATGTCAAAAGGCTAGTAGCAGCATGTTGAGTGGATTTAGGTACGACGATTCTAAGTGAAATAAGTCACACAGAAAAGGGCACTTCTCATAAGGTGTCACTTATAGAGGGAATGTAAAATCCGTTACACTTGAACTGAATTACAAAACAGAACAGAGTCACACATGCAGAAAACACACTATGGCTGCTTAACGGGAAAGGTGAGGTGGGGTGATACATAAAACAAGACTTTCAAATTAGCTCAGATACCGTTCCATAAACCCAATATGTAATAGACAAGACCTACTCCTTGCTCAGAGAACTGGACTCAACACGCCCGATTCACCGCACAAGAATATATCTGACTAGTAATAATCTTAAAACCTATGTATTGATATCTCTCTGTTAGTGTGTCAAGTGGGTGTAAAGCGGCATAAACACAGCCGTGAAAAGCAGCTAAACCCCATTATAAAAATAAATTACTTTTAAAAACCCATGAAACAAAGACAGGGAAAGAGAGAGAAATTCTTACACAATTCGTTCAGGGGCTGTGATGCAACCTGGATTGACCATATCTAGACCCACAGCTGGATGAGACATAAGGGTGGACACTCTTGGGGCTGAGAGGTTTGGTGAGGTTGGGTGAGCAAACGCAGACCCTTTAAAGTAATACTGCGTGCTACCCATCGCATGGGTCCCAAATCTCCAGGTTCAAGGGCATCTTCCTATATCGAAAACATGCATGAGAAACCCAGAAGATGGTACACCGTGTGATGGGGAAAGGTTTCTAAAACGCACCTCATTTCTCATCTCCTTGTGCTCGGCTTCGCCATTCCAGCCACTTTACTAGCAATCTCCCTACTTGGAGCCTCAGCACCTTTAACCTCCTGTTCCGTACAGGTTGCAATTTGTCCTGAGGATGAACGGGAAGACGTGGAACCAATGAGAGACTAGCTCTTGGTGTTGGGACAGGCACAGGTCACTCTATTTTCCCATCAGGAAGAAGAATTAACCACAGGCTCAGACTGCCCCCCGGAACCAGAACAGGGCCTGAAGCCATCCTGCGCTTTTGCGGCCAGCTCCCAAAAAAGCGACTTGTAAAATGGAGCTTCAGGGCACTGCAATTCACAAACCTGCAGAGTTATGAATGATAACTCTCGTCCACAAATATATTGAGGGAAGGCAAAGAAGAGGATTTGAAATCAAGGCAGAATTGCAGGAAACAGATTTCAGGAGGTAGATTCGAATCGCCTTTAAAGCACATGAAAAGCGGCAAAACATCGACAATGATGCCCTTGGCCAAAAAGGGCGTATGCGTTTTTTCCTGAATATATTCAGGAAAAAACGCATACGCCCTTTTTGGCCAACCAAGCAACCTGGAAAGGCAAATCAGCGCTACAAAGAAGTCTCGCTTCCCATCGGTCAAAAGGGCCATGCTGAAAAAAGTGTCAAAACCAGAAATGCAGGACAGGCCATGGAGAAATGGGAGCCTTGCTACTCTGATGGGCGGGATGTAAATTGCCAACAGCCACTCTGGAGAAGGGTACGGTGTGTCCTGAAACATCTAAAAAACACAGCTTAGAGAGCATAGGGCACTTCCACGCATGGGGGGATAAAGTGGGAAAATTGAAAATCAGCAAGACACAAGCACCCCAAAGTTTAGGGCTGCTCTGTTGACAAGGACCTCCACTTCATTCCACCTTAAATATCCCAGGAAAGCGAAAAATGGATAAAAAAGTTGTGGTCCTTATGTACAATGGAATATCACTCACCCATGAAATCAATGTCAAAAGGCTAGTAGCAGCATGTTGAGTGGATTTAGGTACGACGATTCTAAGTGAAATAAGTCACACAGAAAAGGGCACTTCTCATAAGGTGTCACTTATAGAGGGAATGTAAAATCCGTTACACTTGAACTGAATTACAAAACAGAACAGAGTCACACATGCAGAAAACACACTATGGCTGCTTAACGGGAAAGGTGAGGTGGGGTGATACATAAAACAAGACTTTCAAATTAGCTCAGATACCGTTCCATAAACCCAATATGTAATAGACAAGACCTACTCCTTGCTCAGGGAACTGGACTCAACACGCCCGATTCACCGCACAAGAATATATCTGACTAGTAATAATCTTAAAACCTATGTATTGATATCTCTCTGTTAGTGTGTCAAGTGGGTGTAAAGCGGCATAAACACAGCCGTGAAAAGCAGCTAAACCCCATTATAAAAATAAATTACTTTTAAAAACCCATGAAACAAAGACAGGGAAAGAGAGAGAAATTCTTACACAATTCGTTCAGGGGCTGTGATGCAACCTGGATTGACCATATCTAGACCCACAGCTGGATGAGACATAAGGGTGGACACTCTTGGGGCTGAGAGGTTTGGTGAGGTTGGGTGAGCAAACGCAGACCCTTTAAAGTAATACTGCGTGCTACCCATCGCATGGGTCCCAAATCTCCAGGTTCAAGGGCATCTTCCTATATCGAAAACATGCATGAGAAACCCAGAAGATGGTACACCGTGTGATGGGGAAAGGTTTCTAAAACGCACCTCATTTCTCATCTCCTTGTGCTCGGCTTCGCCATTCCAGCCACTTTACTAGCAATCTCCCTACTTGGAGCCTCAGCACCTTTAACCTCCTGTTCCGTACAGGTTGCAATTTGTCCTGAGGATGAACGGGAAGACGGGGAACCAATGAGAGACTAGCTCTTGGTGTTGGGACAGGCACAGGTCACTCTATTTTCCCATCAGGAAGAAGAATTAACCACAGGCTCAGCCTGCCCCCCGGAACCAGAACAGGGCCTGAAGCCATCCTGCGCTTTTGCGGCCAGCTCCCAAAAAAGCGACTTGTAAAATGGAGCTTCAGGGCACTGCAATTCACAAACCTGCAGAGTTATAAATGATAACTCTCGTCCACAAATATATTGAGGGAAGGCAAAGAAGAGGATTTGAAATCAAGGCAGAATTGCAGGAAACAGATTTCAGGAGGTAGATTCGAATCGCCTTTAAAGCACATGAAAAGCGGCAAAACATCGACAATGATGCCCTTGGCCAAAAAGGGCGTATGCGTTTTTTCCTGAATATATTCAGGAAAAAACGCATACGCCCTTTTTGGCCAACCAAGCAACCTGGAAAGGCAAATCAGCGCTACAAAGAAGTCTCGCTTCCCATCGGTCAAAAGGGCCATGCTGAAAAAAGTGTCAAAACCAGAAATGCAGGACAGGCCATGGAGAAATGGGAGCCTTGCTACACTGATGGGCGGGATGTAAATTGCCAACAGCCACTCTGGAGAAGGGTACGGTGTGTCCTGAAACATCTAAAAAACACAGCTTAGAGAGCATAGGGCACTTCCACGCATGGGGGGATAAAGTGGGAAAATTGAAAATCAGCAAGACACAAGCACCCCAAAGTTTAGGGCTGCTCTGTTGACAAGGACCTCCACTTCATTCCACCTTAAATATCCCAGGAAAGCGAAAAATGGATACAAAACTTGTGGTCCTTATGTACAATGGAATATCACTCAGCCATGAAATCAATGTCATAAGGCTAGTAGCAGCATGTTGAGTGGATTTAGGTACGACGATTCTAAGTGAAATAAGTCACACAGAAAAGGGCACTTCTCATAAGGTGTCACTTATAGAGGGAATGTAAAATCCGTTACACTTGAACTGAATTACAAAACAGAACAGAGTCACACATGCAGAAAACACACTATGGCTGCTTAACGGGAAAGGTGAGGTGGGGTGATACATAAAACAAGACTTTCAAATTAGCTCAGATACCGTTCCATAAACCCAATATGTAATAGACAAGACCTACTCCTTGCTCAGAGAACTGGACTCAACACGCCCGATTCACCACACAAGAATATATCTGAGTAGTAATAATCTTAAAACCTATGTATTGATATCTCTCTGTTAGTGTGTCAAGTGGGTGTAAAGCGGCATAAACACAGCCGTGAAAAGCAGCTAAACCCCATTATAAAAATAAATTACTTTTAAAAACCCATGAAACAAAGACAGGGAAAGAGAGAGAAATTCTTACACAATTCGTTCAGGGGCTGTGATGCAACCTGGATTGACCATATCTAGACCCACAGCTGGATGAGACATAAGGGTGGACACTCTTGGGGCTGAGAGGTTTGGTGAGGTTGGGTGAGCAAACGCAGACCCTTTAAAGTAATACTGCGTGCTACCCATCGCATGGGTCCCAAATCTCCAGGTTCAAGGGCATCTTCCTATATCGAAAACATGCATGAGAAACCCAGAAGATGGTACACCGTGTGATGGGGAAAGGTTTCTAAAACGCACCTCATTTCTCATCTCCTTGTGCTCGGCTTCGCCATTCCAGCCACTTTACTAGCAATCTCCCTACTTGGAGCCTCAGCACCTTTAACCTCCTGTTCCGTACAGGTTGCAATTTGTCCTGAGGATGAACGGGAAGACGGGGAACCAATGAGAGACTAGCTCTTGGTGTTGGGACAGGCACAGGTCACTCTATTTTCCCATCAGGAAGAAGAATTAACCACAGGCTCAGCCTGCCCCCCGGAACCAGAACAGGGCCTGAAGCCATCCTGCGCTTTTGCGGCCAGCTCCCAAAAAAGCGACTTGTAAAATGGAGCTTCAGGGCACTGCAATTCACAAACCTGCAGAGTTATAAATGATAACTCTCGTCCACAAATATATTGAGGGAAGGCAAAGAAGAGGATTTGAAATCAAGGCAGAATTGCAGGAAACAGATTTCAGGAGGTAGATTCGAATCGCCTTTAAAGCACATGAAAAGCGGCAAAACATCGACAATGATGCCCTTGGCCAAAAAGGGCGTATGCGTTTTTTCCTGAATATATTCAGGAAAAAACGCATACGCCCTTTTTGGCCAACCAAGCAACCTGGAAAGGCAAATCAGCGCTACAAAGAAGTCTCGCTTCCCATCGGTCAAAAGGGCCATGCTGAAAAAAGTGTCAAAACCAGAAATGCAGGACAGGCCATGGAGAAATGGGAGCCTTGCTACACTGATGGGCGGGATGTAAATCGCCAACAGCCACTCTGGAGAAGTGTACGGTGTGTCCTGAAACATCTAAAAACACAGCTTAGAGAGCATAGGGCACTTCCACGCATGGGGGGATAAAGTGGGAAAATTGAAAATCAGCAAGACACAAGCACCCCAAAGTTTAGGGCTGCTCTGTTGACAAGGACCTCCACTTCATTCCACCTTAAATATCCCAGGAAAGCGAAAAATGGATAAAAAAGTTTTGGTCCTTATGTACAATGGAATATCACTCAGCCATGAAATCAATGTCATAAGGCTAGTAGCAGCATGATGAGTGGATTTAGGTAAGACGATTCTAAGTGAAATAAGTCACACAGAAAAGGACACTTCTCATAAGGTGTCACTTATAGAGGGAATGTAAAAACCGTTACACTTGAACTGAATTACAAAACAGAACAGAGTCACACATGCAGAAAACACACTATGGCTGCTTAACGGGAAAGGTGAGGTGGGGTGATACATAAAACAAGAGTTTCAAATTAGCTCAGATACCGTTCCATAAACCCAATATGTAATAGACAAGACCTACTCCTTGCTCAGAGAACTGGCCTCAACATGCCCGATTCACCGCACAAGAATATATCTGACTAGTAATAATCTTAAAACCTATGTATTGATATCTCTCTGTTAGTGTGTCAAGTGGGTGTAAAGCGGCATAAACACAGCTGTGAAAAGCAGCTAAACCCCATTATAAAAATAAATTACTTTTAAAAACCCATGAAACAAAGACAGGGAAAGAGAGAGAAATTCTTACACAATTCGTTCAGGGGCTGTGATGCAACCTGGATTGACCATATCTAGACCCACAGCTGGATGAGACATAAGGGTGGACACTCTTGGGGCTGAGAGGTTTGGTGAGGTTGGGTGAGCAAACGCAGACCCTTTAAAGTAATACTGCGTGCTACCCATCGCATGGGTCCCAAATCTCCAGGTTCAAGGGCATCTTCCTACATCGAAAACATGCATGAGAAACCCAGAAAATGGTACACCGTGTGATGGGGAAAGGTGTCTAAAACGCATCTCATTTCTCATCTCCTTGTGCTCGGCCTCGCCATTCCAGCCACTTTACTAGCAATCTCCCTACTTGGAGCCTCAGCACCTTTAACCTCCTGTTCCGTACAGGTTGCAATTTGTCCTGAGGATGAACGGGAAGACGGGGAACCAATGAGAGACTAGCTCTTGGTGTTGGGACAGGCACAGGTCACTCTATTTTCCCATCAGGAAGAAGAATTAACCACAGGCTCAGACTGCCCCCCGGAACCAGAACAGGGCCTGAAGCCATCCTGCGCTTTTGCGGCCAGCTCCCAAAAAAGCGACTTGTAAAATGGAGCTTCAGGGCACTGCAATTCACAAACCTGCAGAGTTATAAATGATAACTCTCGTCCACAAATATATTGAGGGAAGGCAAAGAAGAGGATTTGAAATCAAGGCAGAATTGCAGGAAACAGATTTCAGGAGGTAGATTCGAATCGCCTTTAAAGCACATGAAAAGCGGCAAAACATCGACAATGATGCCCTTGGCCAAAAAGGGCGTATGCGTTTTTTCCTGAATATATTCAGGAAAAAACGCATACGCCCTTTTTGGCCAACCAAGCAACCTGGAAAGGCAAATCAGCGCTACAAAGAAGTCTCGCTTCCCATCGGTCAAAAGGGCCATGCTGAAAAAAGTGTCAAAACCAGAAATGCAGGACAGGCCATGGAGAAATGGGAGCCTTGCTACTCTGATGGGCGGGATGTAAATTGCCAACAGCCACTCTGGAGAAGGGTACGGTGTGTCCTGAAACATCTAAAAAACACAGCTTAGAGAGCATAGGGCACTTCCACGCATGGGGGGATAAAGTGGGAAAATTGAAAATCAGCAAGACACAAGCACCCCAAAGTTTAGGGCTGCTCTGTTGACAAGGACCTCCACTTCATTCCACCTTAAATATCCCAGGAAAGCGAAAAATGGATAAAAAAGTTGTGGTCCTTATGTACAATGGAATATCACTCACCCATGAAATCAATGTCAAAAGGCTAGTAGCAGCATGTTGAGTGGATTTAGGTACGACGATTCTAAGTGAAATAAGTCACACAGAAAAGGGCACTTCTCATAAGGTGTCACTTATAGAGGGAATGTAAAATCCGTTACACTTGAACTGAATTACAAAACAGAACAGAGTCACACATGCAGAAAACACACTATGGCTGCTTAACGGGAAAGGTGAGGTGGGGTGATACATAAAACAAGACTTTCAAATTAGCTCAGATACCGTTCCATAAACCCAATATGTAATAGACAAGACCTACTCCTTGCTCAGGGAACTGGACTCAACACGCCCGATTCACCGCACAAGAATATATCTGACTAGTAATAATCTTAAAACCTATGTATTGATATCTCTCTGTTAGTGTGTCAAGTGGGTGTAAAGCGGCATAAACACAGCCGTGAAAAGCAGCTAAACCCCATTATAAAAATAAATTACTTTTAAAAACCCATGAAACAAAGACAGGGAAAGAGAGAGAAATTCTTACACAATTCGTTCAGGGGCTGTGATGCAACCTGGATTGACCATATCTAGACCCACAGCTGGATGAGACATAAGGGTGGACACTCTTGGGGCTGAGAGGTTTGGTGAGGTTGGGTGAGCAAACGCAGACCCTTTAAAGTAATACTGCGTGCTACCCATCGCATGGGTCCCAAATCTCCAGGTTCAAGGGCATCTTCCTATATCGAAAACATGCATGAGAAACCCAGAAGATGGTACACCGTGTGATGGGGAAAGGTTTCTAAAACGCACCTCATTTCTCATCTCCTTGTGCTCGGCTTCGCCATTCCAGCCACTTTACTAGCAATCTCCCTACTTGGAGCCTCAGCACCTTTAACCTCCTGTTCCGTACAGGTTGCAATTTGTCCTGAGGATGAACGGGAAGACGTGGAACCAATGAGAGACTAGCTCTTGGTGTTGGGACAGGCACAGGTCACTCTATTTTCCCATCAGGAAGAAGAATTAACCACAGGCTCAGACTGCCCCCCGGAACCAGAACAGGGCCTGAAGCCATCCTGCGCTTTTGCGGCCAGCTCCCAAAAAAGCGACTTGTAAAATGGAGCTTCAGGGCACTGCAATTCACAAACCTGCAGAGTTATAAATGATAACTCTCGTCCACAAATATATTGAGGGAAGGCAAAGAAGAGGATTTGAAATCAAGGCAGAATTGCAGGAAACAGATTTCAGGAGGTAGATTCGAATCGCCTTTAAAGCACATGAAAAGCGGCAAAACATCGATAATGATGCCCTTGGCCAAAAAGGGCGTATGCGTTTTTTCCTGAATATATTCAGGAAAAAACGCATACGCCCTTTTTGGCCAACCAAGCAACCTGGAAAGGCAAATCAGCGCTACAAAGAAGTCTCGCTTCCCATCGGTCAAAAGGGCCATGCTGAAAAAAGTGTCAAAACCAGAAATGCAGGACAGGCCATGGAGAAATGGGAGCCTTGCTACTCTGATGGGCGGGATGTAAATTGCCAACAGCCACTCTGGAGAAGGGTACGGTGTGTCCTGAAACATCTAAAAAACACAGCTTAGAGAGCATAGGGCACTTCCACGCATGGGGGGATAAAGTGGGAAAATTGAAAATCAGCAAGACACAAGCACCCCAAAGTTTAGGGCTGCTCTGTTGACAAGGACCTCCACTTCATTCCACCTTAAATATCCCAGGAAAGCGAAAAATGGATAAAAAAGTTTTGGTCCTTATGTACAATGGAATATCACTCAGCCATGAAATCAATGTCATAAGGCTAGTAGCAGCATGATGAGTGGATTTAGGTAAGACGATTCTAAGTGAAATAAGTCACACAGAAAAGGACACTTCTCATAAGGTGTCACTTATAGAGGGAATGTAAAAACCGTTACACTTGAACTGAATTACAAAACAGAACAGAGTCACACATGCAGAAAACACACTATGGCTGCTTAACGGGAAAGGTGAGGTGGGGTGATACATAAAACAAGAGTTTCAAATTAGCTCAGATACCGTTCCATAAACCCAATATGTAATAGACAAGACCTACTCCTTGCTCAGAGAACTGGCCTCAACATGCCCGATTCACCGCACAAGAATATATCTGACTAGTAATAATCTTAAAACCTATGTATTGATATCTCTCTGTTAGTGTGTCAAGTGGGTGTAAAGCGGCATAAACACAGCTGTGAAAAGCAGCTAAACCCCATTATAAAAATAAATTACTTTTAAAAACCCATGAAACAAAGACAGGGAAAGAGAGAGAAATTCTTACACAATTCGTTCAGGGGCTGTGATGCAACCTGGATTGACCATATCTAGACCCACAGCTGGATGAGACATAAGGGTGGACACTCTTGGGGCTGAGAGGTTTGGTGAGGTTGGGTGAGCAAACGCAGACCCTTTAAAGTAATACTGCGTGCTACCCATCGCATGGGTCCCAAATCTCCAGGTTCAAGGGCATCTTCCTACATCGAAAACATGCATGAGAAACCCAGAAAATGGTACACCGTGTGATGGGGAAAGGTGTCTAAAACGCATCTCATTTCTCATCTCCTTGTGCTCGGCCTCGCCATTCCAGCCACTTTACTAGCAATCTCCCTACTTGGAGCCTCAGCACCTTTAACCTCCTGTTCCGTACAGGTTGCAATTTGTCCTGAGGATGAACGGGAAGACGGGGAACCAATGAGAGACTAGCTCTTGGTGTTGGGACAGGCACAGGTCACTCTATTTTCCCATCAGGAAGAAGAATTAACCACAGGCTCAGACTGCCCCCCGGAACCAGAACAGGGCCTGAAGCCATCCTGCGCTTTTGCGGCCAGCTCCCAAAAAAGCGACTTGTAAAATGGAGCTTCAGGGCACTGCAATTCACAAACCTGCAGAGTTATAAATGATAACTCTCGTCCACAAATATATTGAGGGAAGGCAAAGAAGAGGATTTGAAATCAAGGCAGAATTGCAGGAAACAGATTTCAGGAGGTAGATTCGAATCGCCTTTAAAGCACATGAAAAGCGGCAAAACATCGACAATGATGCCCTTGGCCAAAAAGGGCGTATGCGTTTTTTCCTGAATATATTCAGGAAAAAACGCATACGCCCTTTTTGGCCAACCAAGCAACCTGGAAAGGCAAATCAGCGCTACAAAGAAGTCTCGCTTCCCATCGGTCAAAAGGGCCATGCTGAAAAAAGTGTCAAAACCAGAAATGCAGGACAGGCCATGGAGAAATGGGAGCCTTGCTACTCTGATGGGCGGGATGTAAATTGCCAACAGCCACTCTGGAGAAGGGTACGGTGTGTCCTGAAACATCTAAAAAACACAGCTTAGAGAGCATAGGGCACTTCCACGCATGGGGGGATAAAGTGGGAAAATTGAAAATCAGCAAGACACAAGCACCCCAAAGTTTAGGGCTGCTCTGTTGACAAGGACCTCCACTTCATTCCACCTTAAATATCCCAGGAAAGCGAAAAATGGATAAAAAAGTTGTGGTCCTTATGTACAATGGAATATCACTCACCCATGAAATCAATGTCAAAAGGCTAGTAGCAGCATGTTGAGTGGATTTAGGTACGACGATTCTAAGTGAAATAAGTCACACAGAAAAGGGCACTTCTCATAAGGTGTCACTTATAGAGGGAATGTAAAATCCGTTACACTTGAACTGAATTACAAAACAGAACAGAGTCACACATGCAGAAAACACACTATGGCTGCTTAACGGGAAAGGTGAGGTGGGGTGATACATAAAACAAGACTTTCAAATTAGCTCAGATACCGTTCCATAAACCCAATATGTAATAGACAAGACCTACTCCTTGCTCAGGGAACTGGACTCAACACGCCCGATTCACCGCACAAGAATATATCTGACTAGTAATAATCTTAAAACCTATGTATTGATATCTCTCTGTTAGTGTGTCAAGTGGGTGTAAAGCGGCATAAACACAGCCGTGAAAAGCAGCTAAACCCCATTATAAAAATAAATTACTTTTAAAAACCCATGAAACAAAGACAGGGAAAGAGAGAGAAATTCTTACACAATTCGTTCAGGGGCTGTGATGCAACCTGGATTGACCATATCTAGACCCACAGCTGGATGAGACATAAGGGTGGACACTCTTGGGGCTGAGAGGTTTGGTGAGGTTGGGTGAGCAAACGCAGACCCTTTAAAGTAATACTGCGTGCTACCCATCGCATGGGTCCCAAATCTCCAGGTTCAAGGGCATCTTCCTATATCGAAAACATGCATGAGAAACCCAGAAGATGGTACACCGTGTGATGGGGAAAGGTTTCTAAAACGCACCTCATTTCTCATCTCCTTGTGCTCGGCTTCGCCATTCCAGCCACTTTACTAGCAATCTCCCTACTTGGAGCCTCAGCACCTTTAACCTCCTGTTCCGTACAGGTTGCAATTTGTCCTGAGGATGAACGGGAAGACGTGGAACCAATGAGAGACTAGCTCTTGGTGTTGGGACAGGCACAGGTCACTCTATTTTCCCATCAGGAAGAAGAATTAACCACAGGCTCAGACTGCCCCCCGGAACCAGAACAGGGCCTGAAGCCATCCTGCGCTTTTGCGGCCAGCTCCCAAAAAAGCGACTTGTAAAATGGAGCTTCAGGGCACTGCAATTCACAAACCTGCAGAGTTATAAATGATAACTCTCGTCCACAAATATATTGAGGGAAGGCAAAGAAGAGGATTTGAAATCAAGGCAGAATTGCAGGAAACAGATTTCAGGAGGTAGATTCGAATCGCCTTTAAAGCACATGAAAAGCGGCAAAACATCGATAATGATGCCCTTGGCCAAAAAGGGCGTATGCGTTTTTTCCTGAATATATTCAGGAAAAAACGCATACGCCCTTTTTGGCCAACCAAGCAACCTGGAAAGGCAAATCAGCGCTACAAAGAAGTCTCGCTTCCCATCGGTCAAAAGGGCCATGCTGAAAAAAGTGTCAAAACCAGAAATGCAGGACAGGCCATGGAGAAATGGGAGCCTTGCTACTCTGATGGGCGGGATGTAAATTGCCAACAGCCACTCTGGAGAAGGGTACGGTGTGTCCTGAAACATCTAAAAAACACAGCTTAGAGAGCATAGGGCACTTCCACGCATGGGGGGATAAAGTGGGAAAATTGAAAATCAGCAAGACACAAGCACCCCAAAGTTTAGGGCTGCTCTGTTCACAAGGACCTCCACTTCATTCCACCTTAAATATCCCAGGAAAGCGAAAAATGGATACAAAACTTGTGGTCCTTATGTACAATGGAATATCACTCAGCCATGAAATCAATGTCATAAGGCTAGTAGCAGCATGTTGAGTGGATTTAGGTACGACGATTCTAAGTGAAATAAGTCACACAGAAAAGGGCACTTCTCATAAGGTGTCACTTATAGAGGGAATGTAAAATCCGTTACACTTGAACTGAATTACAAAACAGAACAGAGTCACACATGCAGAAAACACACTATGGCTGCTTAACGGGAAAGGTGAGGTGGGGTGATACATAAAACAAGAGTTTCAAATTAGCTCTGATACCGTTCCATAAACCCAATATGTAATAGACAAGACCTACTCCTTGCTCAGAGAACTGGACTCAACACGCCCGATTCACCACACAAGAATATATCTGACTAGTAATAATCTTAAAACCTATGTATTGATATCTCTCTGTTAGTGTGTCAAGTGGGTGTAAAGCGGCATAAACACAGCCGTGAAAAGCAGCTAAACCCCATTATAAAAATAAATTACTTTTAAAAACCCATGAAACAAAGACAGGGAAAGAGAGAGAAATTCTTACACAATTCGTTCAGGGGCTGTGATGCAACCTGGATTGACCATATCTAGACCCACAGCTGGATGAGACATAAGGGTGGACACTCTTGGGGCTGAGAGGTTTGGTGAGGTTGGGTGAGCAAACACAGACCCTTTAAAGTAATACTGCGTGCTACCCATCGCATGGGTCCCAAATCTCCAGGTTCAAGGGCATCTTCCTATATCGAAAACATGCATGAGAAACCCAGAAGATGGTACACCGTGTGATGGGGAAAGGTTTCTAAAACGCACCTCATTTCTCATCTCCTTGTGCTCGGCTTCGCCATTCCAGCCACTTTACTAGCAATCTCCCTACTTGGAGCCTCAGCACCTTTAACCTCCTGTTCCGTACAGGTTGCAATTTGTCCTGAGGATGAACGGGAAGACGGGGAACCAATGAGAGACTAGCTCTTGGTGTTGGGACAGGCACAGGTCACTCTATTTTCCCATCAGGAAGAAGAATTAACCACAGGCTCAGCCTGCCCCCCGGAACCAGAACAGGGCCTGAAGCCATCCTGCGCTTTTGCGGCCAGCTCCCAAAAAAGCGACTTGTAAAATGGAGCTTCAGGGCACTGCAATTCACAAACCTGCAGAGTTATAAATGATAACTCTCGTCCACAAATATATTGAGGGAAGGCAAAGAAGAGGATTTGAAATCAAGGCAGAATTGCAGGAAACAGATTTCAGGAGGTAGATTCGAATCGCCTTTAAAGCACATGAAAAGCGGCAAAACATCGACAATGATGCCCTTGGCCAAAAAGGGCGTATGCGTTTTTTCCTGAATATATTCAGGAAAAAACGCATACGCCCTTTTTGGCCAACCAAGCAACCTGGAAAGGCAAATCAGCGCTACAAAGAAGTCTCGCTTCCCATCGGTCAAAAGGGCCATGCTGAAAAAAGTGTCAAAACCAGAAATGCAGGACAGGCCATGGAGAAATGGGAGCCTTGCTACACTGATGGGCGGGATGTAAATCGCCAACAGCCACTCTGGAGAAGTGTACGGTGTGTCCTGAAACATCTAAAAACACAGCTTAGAGAGCATAGGGCACTTCCACGCATGGGGGGATAAAGTGGGAAAATTGAAAATCAGCAAGACACAAGCACCCCAAAGTTTAGGGCTGCTCTGTTGACAAGGACCTCCACTTCATTCCACCTTAAATATCCCAGGAAAGCGAAAAATGGATAAAAAAGTTTTGGTCCTTATGTACAATGGAATATCACTCAGCCATGAAATCAATGTCATAAGGCTAGTAGCAGCATGATGAGTGGATTTAGGTAAGACGATTCTAAGTGAAATAAGTCACACAGAAAAGGACACTTCTCATAAGGTGTCACTTATAGAGGGAATGTAAAAACCGTTACACTTGAACTGAATTACAAAACAGAACAGAGTCACACATGAAGAAAACACACTATGGCTGCTTAACGGGAAAGGTGAGGTGGGGTGATACATAAAACAAGAGTTTCAAATTAGCTCAGATACCGTTCCATAAACCCAATATGTAATAGACAAGACCTACTCCTTGCTCAGAGAACTGGCCTCAACATGCCCGATTCACCGCACAAGAATATATCTGACTAGTAATAATCTTAAAACCTATGTATTGATATCTCTCTGTTAGTGTGTCAAGTGGGTGTAAAGCGGCATAAACACAGCCGTGAAAAGCAGCTAAACCCCATTATAAAAATAAATTACTTTTAAAAACCCATGAAACAAAGACAGGGAAAGAGAGAGAAATTCTTACACAATTCGTTCAGGGGCTGTGATGCAACCTGGATTGACCATATCTAGACCCACAGCTGGATGAGACATAAGGGTGGACACTCTTGGGGCTGAGAGGTTTGGTGAGGTTGGGTGAGCAAACGCAGACCCTTTAAAGTAATACTGCGTGCTACCCATCACATGGGTCCCAAATCTCCAGGTTCAAGGGCATCTTCCTACATCGAAAACATGCATGAGAAACCCAGAAGATGGTACACCATGTGATGGGGAAAGGTTTCTAAAACGCACCTCATTTCTCATCTCCTTGTGCTCGGGTTCGCCATTCCAGCCACTTTACTAGCAATCTCCCCACTTGGAGGATCAGCACCTTTAACCTCCTGTTCCGTACAGGTTGCAATTTGTCCTGAGGATGAACGGGAAGACGGGGAACCAATGAGAGACTAGCTCTTGGTGTTGGGACAGGCACAGGTCACTCTATTTTCCCATCAGGAAGAAGAATTAACCACAGGCTCAGACTGCCCCCCGGAACCAGAACAGGGCCTGAAGCCATCCTGCGCTTTTGCGGCCAGCTCCCAAAAAAGCGACTTGTAAAATGGAGCTTCAGGGCACTGCAATTCACAAACCTGCAGAGTTATAAATGATAACTCTCGTCCACAAATATATTGAGGGAAGGCAAAGAAGAGGATTTGAAATCAAGGCAGAATTGCAGGAAACAGATTTCAGGAGGTAGATTCGAATCGCCTTTAAAGCACATGAAAAGCGGCAAAACATCGACAATGATGCCCTTGGCCAAAAAGGGCGTATGCGTTTTTTCCTGAATATATTCAGGAAAAAACGCATACGCCCTTTTTGGCCAACCAAGCAACCTGGAAAGGCAAATCAGCGCTACAAAGAAGTCTCGCTTCCCATCGGTCAAAAGGGCCATGCTGAAAAAAGTGTCAAAACCAGAAATGCAGGACAGGCCATGGAGAAATGGGAGCCTTGCTACACTGATGGGCGGGATGTAAATTGCCAACAGCCACTCTGGAGAAGGGTACGGTGTGTCCTGAAACATCTAAAAAACACAGCTTAGAGAGCATAGGGCACTTCCACGCATGGGGGGATAAAGTGGGAAAATTGAAAATCAGCAAGACACAAGCACCCCAAAGTTTAGGGCTGCTCTGTTGACAAGGACCTCCACTTCATTCCACCTTAAATATCCCAGGAAAGCGAAAAATGGATACAAAACTTGTGGTCCTTATGTACAATGGAATATCACTCAGCCATGAAATCAATGTCATAAGGCTAGTAGCAGCATGTTGAGTGGATTTAGGTACGACGATTCTAAGTGAAATAAGTCACACAGAAAAGGGCACTTCTCATAAGGTGTCACTTATAGAGGGAATGTAAAATCCGTTACACTTGAACTGAATTACAAAACAGAACAGAGTCACACATGCAGAAAACACACTATGGCTGCTTAACGGGAAAGGTGAGGTGGGGTGATACATAAAACAAGACTTTCAAATTAGCTCAGATACCGTTCCATAAACCCAATATGTAATAGACAAGACCTACTCCTTGCTCAGAGAACTGGACTCAACACGCCCGATTCACCACACAAGAATATATCTGAGTAGTAATAATCTTAAAACCTATGTATTGATATCTCTCTGTTAGTGTGTCAAGTGGGTGTAAAGCGGCATAAACACAGCCGTGAAAAGCAGCTAAACCCCATTATAAAAATAAATTACTTTTAAAAACCCATGAAACAAAGACAGGGAAAGAGAGAGAAATTCTTACACAATTCGTTCAGGGGCTGTGATGCAACCTGGATTGACCATATCTAGACCCACAGCTGGATGAGACATAAGGGTGGACACTCTTGGGGCTGAGAGGTTTGGTGAGGTTGGGTGAGCAAACGCAGACCCTTTAAAGTAATACTGCGTGCTACCCATCGCATGGGTCCCAAATCTCCAGGTTCAAGGGCATCTTCCTATATCGAAATCATGCATGAGAAACCCAGAAGATGGTACACCGTGTGATGGGGAAAGGTTTCTAAAACGCACCTCATTTCTCATCTCCTTGTGCTCGGCTTCGCCATTCCAGCCACTTTACTAGCAATCTCCCTACTTGGAGCCTCAGCACCTTTAACCTCCTGTTCCGTACAGGTTGCAATTTGTCCTGAGGATGAACGGGAAGACGGGGAACCAATGAGAGACTAGCTCTTGGTGTTGGGACAGGCACAGGTCACTCTATTTTCCCATCAGGAAGAAGAATTAACCACAGGCTCAGCCTGCCCCCCGGAACCAGAACAGGGCCTGAAGCCATCCTGCGCTTTTGCGGCCAGCTCCCAAAAAAGCGACTTGTAAAATGGAGCTTCAGGGCACTGCAATTCACAAACCTGCAGAGTTATAAATGATAACTCTCGTCCACAAATATATTGAGGGAAGGCAAAGAAGAGGATTTGAAATCAAGGCAGAATTGCAGGAAACAGATTTCAGGAGGTAGATTCGAATCGCCTTTAAAGCACATGAAAAGCGGCAAAACATCGACAATGATGCCCTTGGCCAAAAAGGGCGTATGCGTTTTTTCCTGAATATATTCAGGAAAAAACGCATACGCCCTTTTTGGCCAACCAAGCAACCTGGAAAGGCAAATCAGCGCTACAAAGAAGTCTCGCTTCCCATCGGTCAAAAGGGCCATGCTGAAAAAAGTGTCAAAATCAGAAATGCAGGACAGGCCATGGAGAAATGGGAGCCTTGCTACACTGATGGGCGGGATGTAAATCGCCAACAGCCACTCTGGAGAAGTGTACGGTGTGTCCTGAAACATCTAAAAACACAGCTTAGAGAGCATAGGGCACTTCCACGCATGGGGGGATAAAGTGGGAAAATTGAAAATCAGCAAGACACAAGCACCCCAAAGTTTAGGGCTGCTCTGTTGACAAGGACCTCCACTTCATTCCACCTTAAATATCCCAGGAAAGCGAAAAATGGATAAAAAAGTTTTGGTCCTTATGTACAATGGAATATCACTCAGCCATGAAATCAATGTCATAAGGCTAGTAGCAGCATGATGAGTGGATTTAGGTAAGACGATTCTAAGTGAAATAAGTCACACAGAAAAGGACACTTCTCATAAGGTGTCACTTATAGAGGGAATGTAAAAACCGTTACACTTGAACTGAATTACAAAACAGAACAGAGTCACACATGCAGAAAACACACTATGGCTGCTTAACGGGAAAGGTGAGGTGGGGTGATACATAAAACAAGAGTTTCAAATTAGCTCAGATACCGTTCCATAAACCCAATATGTAATAGACAAGACCTACTCCTTGCTCAGAGAACTGGCCTCAACATGCCCGATTCACCGCACAAGAATATATCTGACTAGTAATAATCTTAAAACCTATGTATTGATATCTCTCTGTTAGTGTGTCAAGTGGGTGTAAAGCGGCATAAACACAGCTGTGAAAAGCAGCTAAACCCCATTATAAAAATAAATTACTTTTAAAAACCCATGAAACAAAGACAGGGAAAGAGAGAGAAATTCTTACACAATTCGTTCAGGGGCTGTGATGCAACCTGGATTGACCATATCTAGACCCACAGCTGGATGAGACATAAGGGTGGACACTCTTGGGGCTGAGAGGTTTGGTGAGGTTGGGTGAGCAAACGCAGACCCTTTAAAGTAATACTGCGTGCTACCCATCGCATGGGTCCCAAATCTCCAGGTTCAAGGGCATCTTCCTACATCGAAAACATGCATGAGAAACCCAGAAAATGGTACACCGTGTGATGGGGAAAGGTGTCTAAAACGCATCTCATTTCTCATCTCCTTGTGCTCGGCCTCGCCATTCCAGCCACTTTACTAGCAATCTCCCTACTTGGAGCCTCAGCACCTTTAACCTCCTGTTCCGTACAGGTTGCAATTTGTCCTGAGGATGAACGGGAAGACGGGGAACCAATGAGAGACTAGCTCTTGGTGTTGGGACAGGCACAGGTCACTCTATTTTCCCATCAGGAAGAAGAATTAACCACAGGCTCAGACTGCCCCCCGGAACCAGAACAGGGCCTGAAGCCATCCTGCGCTTTTGCGGCCAGCTCCCAAAAAAGCGACTTGTAAAATGGAGCTTCAGGGCACTGCAATTCACAAACCTGCAGAGTTATAAATGATAACTCTCGTCCACAAATATATTGAGGGAAGGCAAAGAAGAGGATTTGAAATCAAGGCAGAATTGCAGGAAACAGATTTCAGGAGGTAGATTCGAATCGCCTTTAAAGCACATGAAAAGCGGCAAAACATCGACAATGATGCCCTTGGCCAAAAAGGGCGTATGCGTTTTTTCCTGAATATATTCAGGAAAAAACGCATACGCCCTTTTTGGCCAACCAAGCAACCTGGGAAGGCAAATCAGCGCTACAAAGAAGTCTCGCTTCCCATCGGTCAAAAGGGCCATGCTGAAAAAAGTGTCAAAACCAGAAATGCAGGACAGGCCATGGAGAAATGGGAGCCTTGCTACACTGATGGGCGGGATGTAAATTGCCAACAGCCACTCTGGAGAAGGGTACGGTGTGTCCTGAAACATCTAAAAAACACAGCTTAGAGAGCATAGGGCACTTCCACGCATGGGGGGATAAAGTGGGAAAATTGAAAATCAGCAAGACACAAGCACCCCAAAGTTTAGGGCTGCTCTGTTGACAAGGACCTCCACTTCATTCCACCTTAAATATCCCAGGAAAGCGAAAAATGGATACAAAACTTGTGGTCCTTATGTACAATGGAATATCACTCAGCCATGAAATCAATGTCATAAGGCTAGTAGCAGCATGTTGAGTGGATTTAGGTACGACGATTCTAAGTGAAATAAGTCACACAGAAAAGGGCACTTCTCATAAGGTGTCACTTATAGAGGGAATGTAAAATCCGTTACACTTGAACTGAATTACAAAACAGAACAGAGTCACACATGCAGAAAACACACTATGGCTGCTTAACGGGAAAGGTGAGGTGGGGTGATACATAAAACAAGACTTTCAAATTAGCTCAGATACCGTTCCATAAACCCAATATGTAATAGACAAGACCTACTCCTTGCTCAGAGAACTGGACTCAACACGCCCGATTCACCACACAAGAATATATCTGAGTAGTAATAATCTTAAAACCTATGTATTGATATCTCTCTGTTAGTGTGTCAAGTGGGTGTAAAGCGGCATAAACACAGCCGTGAAAAGCAGCTAAACCCCATTATAAAAATAAATTACTTTTAAAAACCCATGAAACAAAGACAGGGAAAGAGAGAGAAATTCTTACACAATTCGTTCAGGGGCTGTGATGCAACCTGGATTGACCATATCTAGACCCACAGCTGGATGAGACATAAGGGTGGACACTCTTGGGGCTGAGAGGTTTGGTGAGGTTGGGTGAGCAAACGCAGACCCTTTAAAGTAATACTGCGTGCTACCCATCGCATGGGTCCCAAATCTCCAGGTTCAAGGGCAGCTTCCTATATCGAAAACATGCATGAGAAACCCAGAAGATGGTACACCGTGTGATGGGGAAAGGTTTCTAAAACGCACCTCATTTCTCATCTCCTTGTGCTCGGCTTCGCCATTCCAGCCACTTTACTAGCAATCTCCCTACTTGGAGCCTCAGCACCTTTAACCTCCTGTTCCGTACAGGTTGCAATTTGTCCTGAGGATGAACGGGAAGACGGGGAACCAATGAGAGACTAGCTCTTGGTGTTGGGACAGGCACAGGTCACTCTATTTTCCCATCAGGAAGAAGAATTAACCACAGGCTCAGCCTGCCCCCCGGAACCAGAACAGGGCCTGAAGCCATCCTGCGCTTTTGCGGCCAGCTCCCAAAAAAGCGACTTGTAAAATGGAGCTTCAGGGCACTGCAATTCACAAACCTGCAGAGTTATAAATGATAACTCTCGTCCACAAATATATTGAGGGAAGGCAAAGAAGAGGATTTGAAATCAAGGCAGAATTGCAGGAAACAGATTTCAGGAGGTAGATTCGAATCGCCTTTAAAGCACATGAAAAGCGGCAAAACATCGACAATGATGCCCTTGGCCAAAAAGGGCGTATGCGTTTTTTCCTGAATATATTCAGGAAAAAACGCATACGCCCTTTTTGGCCAACCAAGCAACCTGGAAAGGCAAATCAGCGCTACAAAGAAGTCTCGCTTCCCATCGGTCAAAAGGGCCATGCTGAAAAAAGTGTCAAAACCAGAAATGCAGGACAGGCCATGGAGAAATGGGAGCCTTGCTACACTGATGGGCGGGATGTAAATCGCCAACAGCCACTCTGGAGAAGTGTACGGTGTGTCCTGAAACATCTAAAAACACAGCTTAGAGAGCATAGGGCACTTCCACGCATGGGGGGATAAAGTGGGAAAATTGAAAATCAGCAAGACACAAGCACCCCAAAGTTTAGGGCTGCTCTGTTGACAAGGACCTCCACTTCATTCCACCTTAAATATCCCAGGAAAGCGAAAAATGGATAAAAAAGTTTTGGTCCTTATGTACAATGGAATATCACTCAGCCATGAAATCAATGTCATAAGGCTAGTAGCAGCATGATGAGTGGATTTAGGTAAGACGATTCTAAGTGAAATAAGTCACACAGAAAAGGACACTTCTCATAAGGTGTCACTTATAGAGGGAATGTAAAAACCGTTACACTTGAACTGAATTACAAAACAGAACAGAGTCACACATGCAGAAAACACACTATGGCTGCTTAACGGGAAAGGTGAGGTGGGGTGATACATAAAACAAGAGTTTCAAATTAGCTCAGATACCGTTCCATAAACCCAATATGTAATAGACAAGACCTACTCCTTGCTCAGAGAACTGGCCTCAACATGCCCGATTCACCGCACAAGAATATATCTGACTAGTAATAATCTTAAAACCTATGTATTGATATCTCTCTGTTAGTGTGTCAAGTGGGTGTAAAGCGGCATAAACACAGCCGTGAAAAGCAGCTAAACCCCATTATAAAAATAAATTACTTTTAAAAACCCATGAAACAAAGACAGGGAAAGAGAGAGAAATTCTTACACAATTCGTTCAGGGGCTGTGATGCAACCTGGATTGACCATATCTAGACCCACAGCTGGATGAGACATAAGGGTGGACACTCTTGGGGCTGAGAGGTTTGGTGAGGTTGGGTGAGCAAACGCAGACCCTTTAAAGTAATACTGCGTGCTACCCATCGCATGGGTCCCAAATCTCCAGGTTCAAGGGCATCTTCCTACATCGAAAACATGCATGAGAAACCCAGAAGATGGTACACCGTGTGATGGGGAAAGGTTTCTAAAACGCATCTCATTTCTCATCTCCTTGTGCTCGGCCTCGCCATTCCAGCCACTTTACTAGCAATCTCCCTACTTGGAGCCTCAGCACCTTTAACCTCCTGTTCCGTACAGGTTGCAATTTGTCCTGAGGATGAACGGGAAGACGGGGAACCAATGAGAGACTAGCTCTTGGTGTTGGGACAGGCACAGGTCACTCTATTTTCCCATCAGGAAGAAGAATTAACCACAGGCTCAGACTGCCCCCCGGAACCAGAACAGGGCCTGAAGCCATCCTGCGCTTTTGCGGCCAGCTCCCAAAAAAGCGACTTGTAAAATGGAGCTTCAGGGCACTGCAATTCACAAACCTGCAGAGTTATAAATGATAACTCTCGTCCACAAATATATTGAGGGAAGGCAAAGAAGAGGATTTGAAATCAAGGCAGAATTGCAGGAAACAGATTTCAGGAGGTAGATTCGAATCGCCTTTAAAGCACATGAAAAGCGGCAAAACATCGACAATGATGCCCTTGGCCAAAAAGGGCGTATGCGTTTTTTCCTGAATATATTCAGGAAAAAACGCATACGCCCTTTTTGGCCAACCAAGCAACCTGGGAAGGCAAATCAGCGCTACAAAGAAGTCTCGCTTCCCATCGGTCAAAAGGGCCATGCTGAAAAAAGTGTCAAAACCAGAAATGCAGGACAGGCCATGGAGAAATGGGAGCCTTGCTACACTGATGGGCGGGATGTAAATTGCCAACAGCCACTCTGGAGAAGGGTACGGTGTGTCCTGAAACATCTAAAAAACACAGCTTAGAGAGCATAGGGCACTTCCACGCATGGGGGGATAAAGTGGGAAAATTGAAAATCAGCAAGACACAAGCACCCCAAAGTTTAGGGCTGCTCTCTTGACAAGGACCTCCACTTCATTCCACCTTAAATATCCCAGGAAAGCGAAAAATGGATACAAAACTTGTGGTCCTTATGTACAATGGAATATCACTCAGCCATGAAATCAATGTCATAAGGCTAGTAGCAGCATGTTGAGTGGATTTAGGTACGACGATTCTAAGTGAAATAAGTCACACAGAAAAGGGCACTTCTCATAAGGTGTCACTTATAGAGGGAATGTAAAATCCGTTACACTTGAACTGAATTACAAAACAGAACAGAGTCACACATGCAGAAAACACACTATGGCTGCTTAACGGGAAAGGTGAGGTGGGGTGATACATAAAACAAGACTTTCAAATTAGCTCAGATACCGTTCCATAAACCCAATATGTAATAGACAAGACCTACTCCTTGCTCAGAGAACTGGCCTCAACATGCCCGATTCACCGCACAAGAATATATCTGACTAGTAATAATCTTAAAACCTATGTATTGATATCTCTCTGTTAGTGTGTCAAGTGGGTGTAAAGCGGCATAAACACAGCCGTGAAAAGCAGCTAAACCCCATTATAAAAATAAATTACTTTTAAAAACCCATGAAACAAAGACAGGGAAAGAGAGAGAAATTCTTACACAATTCGTTCAGGGGCTGTGATGCAACCTGGATTGACCATATCTAGACCCACAGCTGGATGAGACATAAGGGTGGACACTCTTGGGGCTGAGAGGTTTGGTGAGGTTGGGTGAGCAAACGCAGACCCTTTAAAGTAATACTGCGTGCTACCCATCGCATGGGTCCCAAATCTCCAGGTTCAAGGGCATCTTCCTACATCGAAAACATGCATGAGAAACCCAGAAGATGGTACACCGTGTGATGGGGAAAGGTTTCTAAAACGCATCTCATTTCTCATCTCCTTGTGCTCGGCCTCGCCATTCCAGCCACTTTACTAGCAATCTCCCTACTTGGAGCCTCAGCACCTTTAACCTCCTGTTCCGTACAGGTTGCAATTTGTCCTGAGGATGAACGGGAAGACGGGGAACCAATGAGAGACTAGCTCTTGGTGTTGGGACAGGCACAGGTCACTCTATTTTCCCATCAGGAAGAAGAATTAACCACAGGCTCAGACTGCCCCCCGGAACCAGAACAGGGCCTGAAGCCATCCTGCGCTTTTGCGGCCAGCTCCCAAAAAAGCGACTTGTAAAATGGAGCTTCAGGGCACTGCAATTCACAAACCTGCAGAGTTATAAATGATAACTCTCGTCCACAAATATATTGAGGGAAGGCAAAGAAGAGGATTTGAAATCAAGGCAGAATTGCAGGAAACAGATTTCAGGAGGTAGATTCGAATCGCCTTTAAAGCACATGAAAAGCGGGAAAACATCGACAATGATGCCCTTGGCCAAAAAGGGCGTATGCGTTTTTTCCTGAATATATTCAGGAAAAAACGCATACGCCCTTTTTGGCCAACCAAGCAACCTGGGAAGGCAAATCAGCGCTAAAAAGAAGTCTCGCTTCCCATCGGTCAAAAGGGCCATGCTGAAAAAAGTGTCAAAACCAGAAATGCAGGACAGGCCATGGAGAAATGGGAGCCTTGCTACACTGATGGGCGGGATGTAAATTGCCAACAGCCACTCTGGAGAAGGGTACGGTGTGTCCTGAAACATCTAAAAAACACAGCTTAGAGAGCATAGGGCACTTCCACGCATGGGGGGATAAAGTGGGAAAATTGAAAATCAGCAAGACACAAGCACCCCAAAGTTTAGGGCTGCTCTGTTGACAAGGACCTCCACTTCATTCCACCTTAAATATCCCAGGAAAGCGAAAAATGGATACAAAACTTGTGGTCCTTATGTACAATGGAATATCACTCAGCCATGAAATCAATGTCATAAGGCTAGTAGCAGCATGTTGAGTGGATTTAGGTACGACGATTCTAAGTGAAATAAGTCACACAGAAAAGGGCACTTCTCATAAGGTGTCACTTATAGAGGGAATGTAAAATCCGTTACACTTGAACTGAATTACAAAACAGAACAGAGTCACACATGCAGAAAACACACTATGGCTGCTTAACGGGAAAGGTGAGGTGGGGTGATACATAAAACAAGACTTTCAAATTAGCTCAGATACCGTTCCATAAACCCAATATGTAATAGACAAGACCTACTCCTTGCTCAGAGAACTGGACTCAACACGCCCGATTCACCACACAAGAATATATCTGAGTAGTAATAATCTTAAAACCAATGTATTGATATCTCTCTGTTAGTGTGTCAAGTGGGTGTAAAGCGGCATAAACACAGCCGTGAAAAGCAGCTAAACCCCATTATAAAAATAAATTACTTTTAAAAACCCATGAAACAAAGACAGGGAAAGAGAGAGAAATTCTTACACAATTCGTTCAGGGGCTGTGATGCAACCTGGATTGACCATATCTAGACCCACAGCTGGATGAGACATAAGGGTGGACACTCTTGGGGCTGAGAGGTTTGGTGAGGTTGGGTGAGCAAACGCAGACCCTTTAAAGTAATACTGCGTGCTACCCATCGCATGGGTCCCAAATCTCCAGGTTCAAGGGCATCTTCCTATATCGAAAACATGCATGAGAAACCCAGAAGATGGTACACCGTGTGATGGGGAAAGGTTTCTAAAACGCACCTCATTTCTCATCTCCTTGTGCTCGGCTACGCCATTCCAGCCACTTTACTAGCAATCTCCCTACTTGGAGCCTCAGCACCTTTAACCTCCTGTTCCGTACAGGTTGCAATTTGTCCTGAGGATGAACGGGAAGACGGGGAACCAATGAGAGACTAGCTCTTGGTGTTGGGACAGGCAAAGGTCACTCTATTTTCCCATCAGGAAGAAGAATTAACCACAGGCTCAGCCTGCCCCCCGGAACCAGAACAGGGCCTGAAGCCATCCTGCGCTTTTGCGGCCAGCTCCCAAAAAAGCGACTTGTAAAATGGAGCTTCAGGGCACTGCAATTCACAAACCTGCAGAGTTATAAATGATAACTCTCGTCCACAAATATATTGAGGGAAGGCAAAGAAGAGGATTTGAAATCAAGGCAGAATTGCAGGAAACAGATTTCAGGAGGTAGATTCGAATCGCCTTTAAAGCACATGAAAAGCGGCAAAACATCGACAATGATGCCCTTGGCCAAAAAGGGCGTATGCGTTTTTTCCTGAATATATTCAGGAAAAAACGCATACGCCCTTTTTGGCCAACCAAGCAACCTGGAAAGGTAAATCAGCGCTACAAAGAAGTCTCGCTTCCCATCGGTCAAAAGGGCCATGCTGAAAAAAGTGTCAAAACCAGAAATGCAGGACAGGCCATGGAGAAATGGGAGCCTTGCTACACTGATGGGCGGGATGTAAATTGCCAACAACCACTCTGGAGAAGGGTACGGTGTGTCCTGAAACATCTAAAAAACACAGCTTAGAGAGCATAGGGCACTTCCACGCATGGGGGGATAAAGTGGGAAAATTGAAAATCAGCAAGACACAAGCACCCCAAAGTTTAGGGCTGCTCTGTTGACAAGGACCTCCACTTCATTCCACCTTAAATATCCCAGGAAAGCGAAAAATGGATAAAAAAGTTGTGGTCCTTATGTACAATGGAATATCACTCAGCCATGAAATCAATGTCAAAAGGCTAGTAGCAGCATGTTGAGTGGATTTAGGTACGACGATTCTAAGTGAAATAAGTCACACAGAAAAGGGCACTTCTCATAAGGTGTCACTTATAGAGGGAATGTAAAATCCGTTACACTTGAACTGAATTACAAAACAGAACAGAGTCACACATGCAGAAAACACACTATGGCTGCTTAACGGGAAAGGTGAGGTGGGGTGATACATAAAACAAGACTTTCAAATTAGCTCAGATACCGTTCCATAAACCCAATATGTAATAGACAAGACCTACTCCTTGCTCAGAGAACTGGACTCAACACGCCCGATTCACCACACAAGAATATATCTGAGTAGTAATAATCTTAAAACCTATGTATTGATATCTCTCTGTTAGTGTGTCAAGTGGGTGTAAAGCGGCATAAACACAGCCGTGAAAAGCAGCTAAACCCCATTATAAAAATAAATTACTTTTAAAAACCCATGAAACAAAGACAGGGAAAGAGAGAGAAATTCTTACACAATTCGTTCAGGGGCTGTGATGCAACCTGGATTGACCATATCTAGACCCACAGCTGGATGAGACATAAGGGTGGACACTCTTGGGGCTGAGAGGTTTGGTGAGGTTGGGTGAGCAAACGCAGACCCTTTAAAGTAATATTGCGTGCTACCCATCGCATGGGTCCCAAATCTCCAGGTTCAAGGGCAGCTTCCTACATCGAAAACATGCATGAGAAACCCAGAAGATGGTACACCGTGTGATGGGGAAAGGTTTCTAAAACGCACCTCATTTCTCATCTCCTTGTGCTCGGCTTCGCCATTCCAGCCACTTTACTAGCAATCTTCCTACTTGTAGCATCAGCACCTTTAACCTCCTGTTCTGTACAGGTTGCAATTTGTCCTGAGGATGAACGGGAAGACGGGGAACCAATGAGAGACTAGCTCTTGGTGTTGGGACAGGCACAGGTCACTCTATTTTCCCATCAGGAAGAAGAATTAACCACAGGCTCAGCCTGCCCCCCGGAACCAGAACAGGGCCTGAAGCCATCCTGCGCTTTTGCGGCCAGCTCCCAAAAAAGCGACTTGTAAAATGGAGCTTCAGGGCACTGCAATTCACAAAACTGCAGAGTTATAAATGATAACTCTCGTCCACAAATATATTGAGGGAAGGCAAAGAAGAGGATTTGAAATCAAGGCAGAATTGCAGGAAACAGATTTCAGTAGGTAGATTCGAATCGCCTTTAAAGCACATGAAAAGCGGCAAAACATCGACAATGATGCCCTTGGCCAAAAAGGGCGTATGCGTTTTTTCCTGAATATATTCAGGAAAAAACGCATACGCCCTTTTTGGCCAACCAAGCAACCTGGAAATGCAAATCAGCGCTACAGAGAAGTCTCGCTTCCCATCGTTCAAAAGGGCCATGCTGAAAAAAGTGTCAAAACCAGAAATGCAGGACAGGCCATGGAGAAATGGGAGCCTTGCTACACTGATGGGCGGGATGTAAATTGCCAACAGCCACTCTGGAGAAGGGTACGGTGTGTCCTGAAACATCTAAAAAACACAGCTTAGAGAGCATAGGGCACTTCCACGCATGGGGGGATAAAGTGGGAAAATTGAAAATCAGCAAGACACAAGCACCCCAAAGTTTAGGGCTGCTCTGTTGACAAGGACCTCCACTTCATTCCACCTTAAATATCCCAGGAAAGCGAAAAATGGATAAAAAAGTTGTGGTCCTTATGTACAATGGAATATCACTCAGCCATGAAATCAATGTCATAAGGCTAGTAGCAGCATGATGAGTGGATTTAGGTACGACGATTCTAAGTGAAATAAGTCACACAGAAAAGGGCACTTCTCATAAGGTGTCACTTATAGAGGGAATATCAAATCCGTTACACTTGAACTGAATTACAAAACAGAACAGAGTCACACATGCAGAAAACACACTATGGCTGCTTAACGGGAAAGGTGAGGTGGGGTGATACATAAAACAAGAGTTTCAAATTAGCTCAGATACCGTTCCATAAACCCAATATGTAATAGACAAGACCTACTCCTTGCTCAGAGAACTGGACTCAACACGCCCGATTCACCGCACAAGAATATATCTGACTAGTAATAATCTTAAAACCTATGTATTGATATCTCTCTGTTAGTGTGTCAAGTGGGTGTAAAGCGGCATAAACACAGCCGTGAAAAGCAGCTAAACCCCATTATAAAAATAAATTACTTTTAAAAACCCATGAAACAAAGACAGGGAAAGACAGAGAAATTCTTACACAATTCGTTCAGGGGCTGTGATGCAACCTGGATTGACCATATCTAGACCCACAGCTGGATGAGACATAAGGGTGGACACTCTTGGGGCTGAGAGGTTTGGTGAGGTTGGGTGAGCAAACGCAGACCCTTTAAAGTAATACTGCGTGCTACCCATCGCATGGGTCCCAAATCTCCAGGTTCAAGGGCAGCTTCCTATATCGAAAACATGCATGAGAAACCCAGAAGATGGTACACCGTGTGATGGGGAAAGGTTTCTAAAACGCACCTCATTTCTCATCTCCTTGTGCTCGGCTTCGCCATTCCAGCCACTTTACTAGCAATCTCCCTACTTGGAGCCTCAGCACCTTTAACCTCCTGTTCCGTACAGGTTGCAATTTGTCCTGAGGATGAACGGGAAGACGTGGAACCAATGAGAGACTAGCTCTTGGTGTTGGGACAGGCACAGGTCACTCTATTTTCCCATCAGGAAGAAGAATTAACCACAGGCTCAGCCTGCCACCCGGAACCAGAACAGGGCCTGAAGCCATCCTGCGCTTTTGCGGCCAGCTCCCAAAAAAGCGACTTGTAAAATGGAGCTTCAGGGCACTGCAATTCACAAACCTGCAAAGTTATAAATGATAACTCTCGTCCACAAATATATTGAGGGAAGGCAAAGAAGAGGATTTGAAATCAAGGCAGAATTGCAGGAAACAGATTTCAGGAGGTAGATTCGAATCGCCTTTAAAGCACATGAAAAGCGGCAAAACATCGACAATGATGCCCTTGGCCAAAAAGGGCGTATGCGTTTTTTCCTGAATATATTCAGGAAAAAACGCATACGCCCTTTTTGGCCAACCAAGCAACCTGGAAAGGCAAATCAGCGCTACAAAGAAGTCTCGCTTCCCATCGGTCAAAAGGGCCATGCTGAAAAAAGTGTCAAAACCAGAAATGCAGGACAGGCCATGGAGAAATGGGAGCCTTGCTACACTGATGGGCGGGATGTAAATCGCCAACAGCCACTCTGGAGAAGTGTACGGTGTGTCCTGAAACATCTAAAAACACAGCTTAGAGAGCATAGGGCACTTCCACGCATGGGGGGATAAAGTGGGAAAATTGAAAATCAGCAAGACACAAGCACCCCAAAGTTTAGGGCTGCTCTGTTGACAAGGACCTCCACTTCATTCCACCTTAAATATCCCAGGAAAGCGAAAAATGGATAAAAAAGTTTTGGTCCTTATGTACAATGGAATATCACTCAGCCATGAAATCAATGTCATAAGGCTAGTAGCAGCATGATGAGTGGATTTAGGTAAGACGATTCTAAGTGAAATAAGTCACACAGAAAAGGACACTTCTCATAAGGTGTCACTTATAGAGGGAATGTAAAAACCGTTACACTTGAACTGAATTACAAAACAGAACAGAGTCACACATGCAGAAAACACACTATGGCTGCTTAACGGGAAAGGTGAGGTGGGGTGATACATAAAACAAGAGTTTCAAATTAGCTCAGATACCGTTCCATAAACCCAATATGTAATAGACAAGACCTACTCCTTGCTCAGAGAACTGGCCTCAACATGCCCGATTCACCGCACAAGAATATATCTGACTAGAAATAATCTTAAAACCTATGTATTGATATCTCTCTGTTAGTGTGTCAAGTGGGTGTAAAGCGGCATAAAAACAGCCGTGAAAAGCAGCTAAACCCCATTATAAAAATAAATTACTTTTAAAAACCCATGAAACAAAGACAGGGAAAGAGAGAGAAATTCTTACACAATTCGTTCAGGGGCTGTGATGCAACCTGGATTGACCATATCTAGACCCACAGCTGGATGAGACATAAGGGTGGACACTCTTGGGGCTGAGAGGTTTGGTGAGGTTGGGTGAGCAAACGCAGACCCTTTAAAGTAATACTGCGTGCTACCCATCGCATGGGTCCCAAATCTCCAGGTTCAAGGGCATCTTCCTACATCGAAAACATGCATGAGAAACCCAGAAGATGGTACACCGTGTGATGGGGAAAGGTTTCTAAAACGCATCTCATTTCTCATCTCCTTGTGCTCGGCCTCGCCATTCCAGCCACTTTACTAGCAATCTCCCTACTTGGAGCCTCAGCACCTTTAACCTCCTGTTCCGTACAGGTTGCAATTTGTCCTGAGGATGAACGGGAAGACGGGGAACCAATGAGAGACTAGCTCTTGGTGTTGGGACAGGCACAGGTCACTCTATTTTCCCATCAGGAAGAAGAATTAACCACAGGCTCAGCCTGCCCCCCGGAACCAGAACAGGGCCTGAAGCCATCCTGCGCTTTTGCGGCCAGCTCCCAAAAAAGCGACTTGTAAAATGGAGCTTCAGGGCACTGCAATTCACAAACCTGCAGAGTTATAAATGATAACTCTCGTCCACAAATATATTGAGGGAAGGCAAAGAAGAGGATTTGAAATCAAGGCAGAATTGCAGGAAACAGATTTCAGGAGGTAGATTCGAATCGCCTTTAAAGCACATGAAAAGCGGCAAAACATCGACAATGATGCCCTTGGCCAAAAAGGGCGTATGCGTTTTTTCCTGAATATATTCAGGAAAAAACGCATACGCCCTTTTTGGCCAACCAAGCAACCTGGAAAGGTAAATCAGCGCTACAAAGAAGTCTCGCTTCCCATCGGTCAAAAGGGCCATGCTGAAAAAAGTGTCAAAACCAGAAATGCAGGACAGGCCATGGAGAAATGGGAGCCTTGCTACACTGATGGGCGGGATGTAAATTGCCAACAACCACTCTGGAGAAGGGTACGGTGTGTCCTGAAACATCTAAAAAACACAGCTTAGAGAGCATAGGGCACTTCCACGCATGGGGGGATAAAGTGGGAAAATTGAAAATCAGCAAGACACAAGCACCCCAAAGTTTAGGGCTGCTCTGTTGACAAGGACCTCCACTTCATTCCACCTTAAATATCCCAGGAAAGCGAAAAATGGATAAAAAAGTTGTGGTCCTTATGTACAATGGAATATCGCTCAGCCATGAAATCAATGTCAAAAGGCTAGTAGCAGCATGTTGAGTGGATTTAGGTACGACGATTCTAAGTGAAATAAGTCACACAGAAAAGGGCACTTCTCATAAGGTGTCACTTATAGAGGGAATGTAAAATCCGTTACACTTGAACTGAATTACAAAACAGAACAGAGTCACACATGCAGAAAACACACTATGGCTGCTTAACGGGAAAGGTGAGGTGGTGTGATACATAAAACAAGACTTTCAAATTAGCTCAGATACCGTTCCATAAACCCAATATGTAATAGACAAGACCTACTCCTTGCTCAGAGAACTGGACTCAACACGCCCGATTCACCACACAAGAATATATCTGAGTAGTAATAATCTTAAAACCTATGTATTGATATCTCTCTGTTAGTGTGTCAAGTGGGTGTAAAGCGGCATAAACACAGCCGTGAAAAGCAGCTAAACCCCATTATAAAAATAAATTACTTTTAAAAACCCATGAAACAAAGACAGGGAAAGAGAGAGAAATTCTTACACAATTCGTTCAGGGGCTGTGATGCAACCTGGATTGACCATATCTAGACCCACAGCTGGATGAGACATAAGGGTGGACACTCTTGGGGCTGAGAGGTTTGGTGAGGTTGGGTGAGCAAACGCAGACCCTTTAAAGTAATATTGCGTGCTACCCATCGCATGGGTCCCAAATCTCCAGGTTCAAGGGCAGCTTCCTACATCGAAAACATGCATGAGAAACCCAGAAGATGGTACACCGTGTGATGGGGAAAGGTTTCTAAAACGCACCTCATTTCTCATCTCCTTGTGCTCGGCTTCGCCATTCCAGCCACTTTACTAGCAATCTCCCTACTTGGAGCATCAGCACCTTTAACCTCCTGTTCTGTACAGGTTGCAATTTGTCCTGAGGATGAACGGGAAGACGGGGAACCAATGAGAGACTCGCTCTTGGTGTTGGGACAGGCACAGGTCACTCTATTTTCCCATCAGGAAGAAGAATTAACCACAGGCTCAGCCTGCCCCCCGGAACCAGAACAGGGCCTGAAGCCATCCTGCGCTTTTGCGGCCAGCTCCCAAAAAAGCGACTTGTAAAATGGAGCTTCAGGGCACTGCAATTCACAAAACTGCAGAGTTATAAATGATAACTCTCGTCCACAAATATATTGAGGGAAGGCAAAGAAGAGGATTTGAAATCAAGGCAGAATTGCAGGAAACAGATTTCAGTAGGTAGATTCGAATCGCCTTTAAAGCACATGAAAAGCGGCAAAACATCGACAATGATGCCCTTGGCCAAAAAGGGCGTATGCGTTTTTTCCTGAATATATTCAGGAAAAAACGCATACGCCCTTTTTGGCCAACCAAGCAACCTGGAAATGCAAATCAGCGCTACAGAGAAGTCTCGCTTCCCATCGTTCAAAAGGGCCATGCTGAAAAAAGTGTCAAAACCAGAAATGCAGGACAGGCCATGGAGAAATGGGAGCCTTGCTACACTGATGGGCGGGATGTAAATTGCCAACAGCCACTCTGGAGAAGGGTACGGTGTGTCCTGAAACATCTAAAAAACACAGCTTAGAGAGCATAGGGCACTTCCACGCATGGGGGGATAAAGTGGGAAAATTGAAAATCAGCAAGACACAAGCACCCCAAAGTTTAGGGCTGCTCTGTTGACAAGGACCTCCACTTCATTCCACCTTAAATATCCCAGGAAAGCGAAAAATGGATAAAAAAGTTGTGGTCCTTATGTACAATGGAATATCACTCAGCCATGAAATCAATGTCATAAGGCTAGTAGCAGCATGATGAGTGGATTTAGGTACGACGATTCTAAGTGAAATAAGTCACACAGAAAAGGGCACTTCTCATAAGGTGTCACTTATAGAGGGAATATCAAATCCGTTACACTTGAACTGAATTACAAAACAGAACAGAGTCACACATGCAGAAAACACACTATGGCTGCTTAACGGGAAAGGTGAGGTGGGGTGATACATAAAACAAGAGTTTCAAATTAGCTCAGATACCGTTCCATAAACCCAATATGTAATAGACAAGACCTACTCCTTGCTCAGAGAACTGGACTCAACACGCCCGATTCACCGCACAAGAATATATCTGACTAGTAATAATCTTAAAACCTATGTATTGATATCTCTCTGTTAGTGTGTCAAGTGGGTGTAAAGCGGCATAAACACAGCCGTGAAAAGCAGCTAAACCCCATTATAAAAATAAATTACTTTTAAAAACCCATGAAACAAAGACAGGGAAAGACAGAGAAATTCTTACACAATTCGTTCAGGGGCTGTGATGCAACCTGGATTGACCATATCTAGACCCACAGCTGGATGAGACATAAGGGTGGACACTCTTGGGGCTGAGAGGTTTGGTGAGGTTGGGTGAGCAAACGCAGACCCTTTAAAGTAATACTGCGTGCTACCCATCGCATGGGTCCCAAATCTCCAGGTTCAAGGGCAGCTTCCTATATCGAAAACATGCATGAGAAACCCAGAAGATGGTACACCGTGTGATGGGGAAAGGTTTCTAAAACGCACCTCATTTCTCATCTCCTTGTGCTCGGCTTCGCCATTCCAGCCACTTTACTAGCAATCTCCCTACTTGGAGCCTCAGCACCTTTAACCTCCTGTTCCGTACAGGTTGCAATTTGTCCTGAGGATGAACGGGAAGACGTGGAACCAATGAGAGACTAGCTCTTGGTGTTGGGACAGGCACAGGTCACTCTATTTTCCCATCAGGAAGAAGAATTAACCACAGGCTCAGCCTGCCACCCGGAACCAGAACAGGGCCTGAAGCCATCCTGCGCTTTTGCGGCCAGCTCCCAAAAAAGCGACTTGTAAAATGGAGCTTCAGGGCACTGCAATTCACAAACCTGCAAAGTTATAAATGATAACTCTCGTCCACAAATATATTGAGGGAAGGCAAAGAAGAGGATTTGAAATCAAGGCAGAATTGCAGGAAACAGATTTCAGGAGGTAGATTCGAATCGCCTTTAAAGCACATGAAAAGCGGCAAAACATCGACAATGATGCCCTTGGCCAAAAAGGGCGTATGCGTTTTTTCCTGAATATATTCAGGAAAAAACGCATACGCCCTTTTTGGCCAACCAAGCAACCTGGAAAGGCAAATCAGCGCTACAAAGAAGTCTCGCTTCCCATCGGTCAAAAGGGCCATGCTGAAAAAAGTGTCAAAACCAGAAATGCAGGACAGGCCATGGAGAAATGGGAGCCTTGCTACACTGATGGGCGGGATGTAAATCGCCAACAGCCACTCTGGAGAAGTGTACGGTGTGTCCTGAAACATCTAAAAACACAGCTTAGAGAGCATAGGGCACTTCCACGCATGGGGGGATAAAGTGGGAAAATTGAAAATCAGCAAGACACAAGCACCCCAAAGTTTAGGGCTGCTCTGTTGACAAGGACCTCCACTTCATTCCACCTTAAATATCCCAGGAAAGCGAAAAATGGATAAAAAAGTTTTGGTCCTTATGTACAATGGAATATCACTCAGCCATGAAATCAATGTCATAAGGCTAGTAGCAGCATGATGAGTGGATTTAGGTAAGACGATTCTAAGTGAAATAAGTCACACAGAAAAGGACACTTCTCATAAGGTGTCACTTATAGAGGGAATGTAAAAACCGTTACACTTGAACTGAATTACAAAACAGAACAGAGTCACACATGCAGAAAACACACTATGGCTGCTTAACGGGAAAGGTGAGGTGGGGTGATACATAAAACAAGAGTTTCAAATTAGCTCAGATACCGTTCCATAAACCCAATATGTAATAGACAAGACCTACTCCTTGCTCAGAGAACTGGCCTCAACATGCCCGATTCACCGCACAAGAATATATCTGACTAGTAATAATCTTAAAACCTATGTATTGATATCTCTCTGTTAGTGTGTCAAGTGGGTGTAAAGCGGCATAAACACAGCCGTGAAAAGCAGCTAAACCCCATTATAAAAATAAATTACTTTTAAAAACCCATGAAACAAAGACAGGGAAAGAGAGAGAAATTCTTACACAATTCGTTCAGGGGCTGTGATGCAACCTGGATTGACCATATCTAGACCCACAGCTGGATGAGACATAAGGGTGGACACTCTTGGGGCTGAGAGGTTTGGTGAGGTTGGGTGAGCAAACGCAGACCCTTTAAAGTAATACTGCGTGCTACCCATCGCATGGGTCCCAAATCTCCAGGTTCAAGGGCATCTTCCTACATCGAAAACATGCATGAGAAACCCAGAAGATGGTACACCGTGTGATGGGGAAAGGTTTCTAAAACGCATCTCATTTCTCATCTCCTTGTGCTCGGCCTCGCCATTCCAGCCACTTTACTAGCAATCTCCCTACTTGGAGCCTCAGCACCTTTAACCTCCTGTTCCGTACAGGTTGCAATTTGTCCTGAGGATGAACGGGAAGACGGGGAACCAATGAGAGACTAGCTCTTGGTGTTGGGACAGGCACAGGTCACTCTATTTTCCCATCAGGAAGAAGAATTAACCACAGGCTCAGCCTGCCCCCCGGAACCAGAACAGGGCCTGAAGCCATCCTGCGCTTTTGCGGCCAGCTCCCAAAAAAGCGACTTGTAAAATGGAGCTTCAGGGCACTGCAATTCACAAACCTGCAGAGTTATAAATGATAACTCTCGTCCACAAATATATTGAGGGAAGGCAAAGAAGAGGATTTGAAATCAAGGCAGAATTGCAGGAAACAGATTTCAGGAGGTAGATTCGAATCGCCTTTAAAGCACATGAAAAGCGGCAAAACATCGACAATGATGCCCTTGGCCAAAAAGGGCGTATGCGTTTTTTCCTGAATATATTCAGGAAAAAACGCATACGCCCTTTTTGGCCAACCAAGCAACCTGGAAAGGTAAATCAGCGCTACAAAGAAGTCTCGCTTCCCATCGGTCAAAAGGGCCATGCTGAAAAAAGTGTCAAAACCAGAAATGCAGGACAGGCCATGGAGAAATGGGAGCCTTGCTACACTGATGGGCGGGATGTAAATTGCCAACAACCACTCTGGAGAAGGGTACGGTGTGTCCTGAAACATCTAAAAAACACAGCTTAGAGAGCATAGGGCACTTCCACGCATGGGGGGATAAAGTGGGAAAATTGAAAATCAGCAAGACACAAGCACCCCAAAGTTTAGGGCTGCTCTGTTGACAAGGACCTCCACTTCATTCCACCTTAAATATCCCAGGAAAGCGAAAAATGGATAAAAAAGTTGTGGTCCTTATGTACAATGGAATATCGCTCAACCATGAAATCAATGTCAAAAGGCTAGTAGCAGCATGTTGAGTGGATTTAGGTACGACGATTCTAAGTGAAATAAGTCACACAGAAAAGGGCACTTCTCATAAGGTGTCACTTATAGAGGGAATGTAAAATCCGTTACACTTGAACTGAATTACAAAACAGAACAGAGTCACACATGCAGAAAACACACTATGGCTGCTTAACGGGAAAGGTGAGGTGGTGTGATACATAAAACAAGACTTTCAAATTAGCTCAGATACCGTTCCATAAACCCAATATGTAATAGACAAGACCTACTCCTTGCTCAGGGAACTGGACTCAACACGCCCGATTCACCACACAAGAATATATCTGAGTAGTAATAATCTTAAAACCTATGTATTGATATCTCTCTGTTAGTGTGTCAAGTGGGTGTAAAGCGGCATAAACACAGCCGTGAAAAGCAGCTAAACCCCATTATAAAAATAAATTACTTTTAAAAACCCATGAAACAAAGACAGGGAAAGAGAGAGAAATTCTTACACAATTCGTTCAGGGGCTGTGATGCAACCTGGATTGACCATATCTAGACCCACAGCTGGATGAGACATAAGGGTGGACACTCTTGGGGCTGAGAGGTTTGGTGAGGTTGGGTGAGCAAACGCAGACCCTTTAAAGTAATATTGCGTGCTACCCATCGCATGGGTCCCAAATCTCCAGGTTCAAGGGCAGCTTCCTACATCGAAAACATGCATGAGAAACCCAGAAGATGGTACACCGTGTGATGGGGAAAGGTTTCTAAAACGCACCTCATTTCTCATCTCCTTGTGCTCGGCTTCGCCATTCCAGCCACTTTACTAGCAATCTCCCTACTTGGAGCATCAGCACCTTTAACCTCCTGTTCTGTACAGGTTGCAATTTGTCCTGAGGATGAACGGGAAGACGGGGAACCAATGAGAGACTCGCTCTTGGTGTTGGGACAGGCACAGGTCACTCTATTTTCCCATCAGGAAGAAGAATTAACCACAGGCTCAGCCTGCCCCCCGGAACCAGAACAGGGCCTGAAGCCATCCTGCGCTTTTGCGGCCAGCTCCCAAAAAAGCGACTTGTAAAATGGAGCTTCAGGGCACTGCAATTCACAAAACTGCAGAGTTATAAATGATAACTCTCGTCCACAAATATATTGAGGGAAGGCAAAGAAGAGGATTTGAAATCAAGGCAGAATTGCAGGAAACAGATTTCAGTAGGTAGATTCGAATCGCCTTTAAAGCACATGAAAAGCGGCAAAACATCGACAATGATGCCCTTGGCCAAAAAGGGCGTATGCGTTTTTTCCTGAATATATTCAGGAAAAAACGCATACGCCCTTTTTGGCCAACCAAGCAACCTGGAAATGCAAATCAGCGCTACAGAGAAGTCTCGCTTCCCATCGTTCAAAAGGGCCATGCTGAAAAAAGTGTCAAAACCAGAAATGCAGGACAGGCCATGGAGAAATGGGAGCCTTGCTACACTGATGGGCGGGATGTAAATTGCCAACAGCCACTCTGGAGAAGGGTACGGTGTGTCCTGAAACATCTAAAAAACACAGCTTAGAGAGCATAGGGCACTTCCACGCATGGGGGGATAAAGTGGGAAAATTGAAAATCAGCAAGACACAAGCACCCCAAAGTTTAGGGCTGCTCTGTTGACAAGGACCTCCACTTCATTCCACCTTAAATATCCCAGGAAAGCGAAAAATGGATAAAAAAGTTGTGGTCCTTATGTACAATGGAATATCACTCAGCCATGAAATCAATGTCATAAGGCTAGTAGCAGCATGATGAGTGGATTTAGGTACGACGATTCTAAGTGAAATAAGTCACACAGAAAAGGGCACTTCTCATAAGGTGTCACTTATAGAGGGAATATCAAATCCGTTACACTTGAACTGAATTACAAAACAGAACAGAGTCACACATGCAGAAAACACACTATGGCTGCTTAACGGGAAAGGTGAGGTGGGGTGATACATAAAACAAGAGTTTCAAATTAGCTCAGATACCGTTCCATAAACCCAATATGTAATAGACAAGACCTACTCCTTGCTCAGAGAACTGGACTCAACACGCCCGATTCACCGCACAAGAATATATCTGACTAGTAATAATCTTAAAACCTATGTATTGATATCTCTCTGTTAGTGTGTCAAGTGGGTGTAAAGCGGCATAAACACAGCCGTGAAAAGCAGCTAAACCCCATTATAAAAATAAATTACTTTTAAAAACCCATGAAACAAAGACAGGGAAAGACAGAGAAATTCTTACACAATTCGTTCAGGGGCTGTGATGCAACCTGGATTGACCATATCTAGACCCACAGCTGGATGAGACATAAGGGTGGACACTCTTGGGGCTGAGAGGTTTGGTGAGGTTGGGTGAGCAAACGCAGACCCTTTAAAGTAATACTGCGTGCTACCCATCGCATGGGTCCCAAATCTCCAGGTTCAAGGGCAGCTTCCTATATCGAAAACATGCATGAGAAACCCAGAAGATGGTACACCGTGTGATGGGGAAAGGTTTCTAAAACGCACCTCATTTCTCATCTCCTTGTGCTCGGCTTCGCCATTCCAGCCACTTTACTAGCAATCTCCCTACTTGGAGCCTCAGCACCTTTAACCTCCTGTTCCGTACAGGTTGCAATTTGTCCTGAGGATGAACGGGAAGACGTGGAACCAATGAGAGACTAGCTCTTGGTGTTGGGACAGGCACAGGTCACTCTATTTTCCCATCAGGAAGAAGAATTAACCACAGGCTCAGCCTGCCACCCGGAACCAGAACAGGGCCTGAAGCCATCCTGCGCTTTTGCGGCCAGCTCCCAAAAAAGCGACTTGTAAAATGGAGCTTCAGGGCACTGCAATTCACAAACCTGCAAAGTTATAAATGATAACTCTCGTCCACAAATATATTGAGGGAAGGCAAAGAAGAGGATTTGAAATCAAGGCAGAATTGCAGGAAACAGATTTCAGGAGGTAGATTCGAATCGCCTTTAAAGCACATGAAAAGCGGCAAAACATCGACAATGATGCCCTTGGCCAAAAAGGGCGTATGCGTTTTTTCCTGAATATATTCAGGAAAAAACGCATACGCCCTTTTTGGCCAACCAAGCAACCTGGAAAGGCAAATCAGCGCTACAAAGAAGTCTCGCTTCCCATCGGTCAAAAGGGCCATGCTGAAAAAAGTGTCAAAACCAGAAATGCAGGACAGGCCATGGAGAAATGGGAGCCTTGCTACACTGATGGGCGGGATGTAAATCGCCAACAGCCACTCTGGAGAAGTGTACGGTGTGTCCTGAAACATCTAAAAACACAGCTTAGAGAGCATAGGGCACTTCCACGCATGGGGGGATAAAGTGGGAAAATTGAAAATCAGCAAGACACAAGCACCCCAAAGTTTAGGGGGGCTCTGTTGACAAGGACCTCCACTTCATTCCACCTTAAATATCCCAGGAAAGCGAAAAATGGATAAAAAAGTTTTGGTCCTTATGTACAATGGAATATCACTCAGCCATGAAATCAATGTCATAAGGCTAGTAGCAGCATGATGAGTGGATTTAGGTAAGACGATTCTAAGTGAAATAAGTCACACAGAAAAGGACACTTCTCATAAGGTGTCACTTATAGAGGGAATGTAAAAACCGTTACACTTGAACTGAATTACAAAACAGAACAGAGTCACACATGCAGAAAACACACTATGGCTGCTTAACGGGAAAGGTGAGGTGGGGTGATACATAAAACAAGAGTTTCAAATTAGCTCAGATACCGTTCCATAAACCCAATATGTAATAGACAAGACCTACTCCTTGCTCAGAGAACTGGCCTCAACATGCCCGATTCACCGCACAAGAATATATCTGACTAGTAATAATCTTAAAACCTATGTATTGATATCTCTCTGTTAGTGTGTCAAGTGGGTGTAAAGCGGCATAAACACAGCCGTGAAAAGCAGCTAAACCCCATTATAAAAATAAATTACTTTTAAAAACCCATGAAACAAAGACAGGGAAAGAGAGAGAAATTCTTACACAATTCGTTCAGGGGCTGTGATGCAACCTGGATTGACCATATCTAGACCCACAGCTGGATGAGACATAAGGGTGGACACTCTTGGGGCTGAGAGGTTTGGTGAGGTTGGGTGAGCAAACGCAGACCCTTTAAAGTAATACTGCGTGCTACCCATCGCATGGGTCCCAAATCTCCAGGTTCAAGGGCATCTTCCTACATCGAAAACATGCATGAGAAACCCAGAAGATGGTACACCGTGTGATGGGGAAAGGTTTCTAAAACGCATCTCATTTCTCATCTCCTTGTGCTCGGCCTCGCCATTCCAGCCACTTTACTAGCAATCTCCCTACTTGGAGCCTCAGCACCTTTAACCTCCTGTTCCGTACAGGTTGCAATTTGTCCTGAGGATGAACGGGAAGACGGGGAACCAATGAGAGACTAGCTCTTGGTGTTGGGACAGGCACAGGTCACTCTATTTTCCCATCAGGAAGAAGAATTAACCACAGGCTCAGCCTGCCCCCCGGAACCAGAACAGGGCCTGAAGCCATCCTGCGCTTTTGCGGCCAGCTCCCAAAAAAGCGACTTGTAAAATGGAGCTTCAGGGCACTGCAATTCACAAACCTGCAGAGTTATAAATGATAACTCTCGTCCACAAATATATTGAGGGAAGGCAAAGAAGAGGATTTGAAATCAAGGCAGAATTGCAGGAAACAGATTTCAGGAGGTAGATTCGAATCGCCTTTAAAGCACATGAAAAGCGGCAAAACATCGACAATGATGCCCTTGGCCAAAAAGGGCGTATGCGTTTTTTCCTGAATATATTCAGGAAAAAACGCATACGCCCTTTTTGGCCAACCAAGCAACCTGGAAAGGTAAATCAGCGCTACAAAGAAGTCTCGCTTCCCATCGGTCAAAAGGGCCATGCTGAAAAAAGTGTCAAAACCAGAAATGCAGGACAGGCCATGGAGAAATGGGAGCCTTGCTACACTGATGGGCGGGATGTAAATTGCCAACAACCACTCTGGAGAAGGGTACGGTGTGTCCTGAAACATCTAAAAAACACAGCTTAGAGAGCATAGGGCACTTCCACGCATGGGGGGATAAAGTGGGAAAATTGAAAATCAGCAAGACACAAGCACCCCAAAGTTTAGGGCTGCTCTGTTGACAAGGACCTCCACTTCATTCCACCTTAAATATCCCAGGAAAGCGAAAAATGGATAAAAAAGTTGTGGTCCTTATGTACAATGGAATATCGCTCAACCATGAAATCAATGTCAAAAGGCTAGTAGCAGCATGTTGAGTGGATTTAGGTACGACGATTCTAAGTGAAATAAGTCACACAGAAAAGGGCACTTCTCATAAGGTGTCACTTATAGAGGGAATGTAAAATCCGTTACACTTGAACTGAATTACAAAACAGAACAGAGTCACACATGCAGAAAACACACTATGGCTGCTTAACGGGAAAGGTGAGGTGGGGTGATACATAAAACAAGAGTTTCAAATTAGCTCAGATACCGTTCCATAAACCCAATATGTAATAGACAAGACCTACTCCTTGCTCAGAGAACTGGACTCAACACGCCCGATTCACCGCACAAGAATATATCTGACTAGTAATAATCTTAAAACCTATGTATTGATATCTCTCTGTTAGTGTGTCAAGTGGGTGTAAAGCGGCATAAACACAGCCGTGAAAAGCAGCTAAACCCCATTATAAAAATAAATTACTCTTAAAAACCCATGAAACAAAGACAGGGAAAGAGAGAGAAATTCTTACACAATTCGTTCAGGGGCTGTGATGCAACCTGGATTGACCATATCTAGACCCACAGCTGGATGAGACATAAGGGTGGACACTCTTGGGGCTGAGAGGTTTGGTGAGGTTGGGTGAGCAAACGCAGACCCTTTAAAGTAATACTGCGTGCTACCCATCGCATGGGTCCCAAATCTCCAGGTTCAAGGGCATCTTCCTACATCGAAAACATGCATGAGAAACCCAGAAGATGGTACACCGTGTGATGGGGAAAGGTTTCTAAAACGCACCTCATTTCTCATCTCCTTGTGCTCGGGTTCGCCATTCCAGCCACTTTACTAGCAATCTCCCTACTTGGAGCATCAGCACCTTTAACCTCCTGTTCCGTACAGGTTGCAATTTGTCCTGAGGATGAACGGGAAAACGGGGAACCAATGAGAGACTAGCTCTTGGTGTTGGGACAGGCACAGGTCACTCTATTTTCCCATCAGGAAGAAGAATTAACCACAGGCTCAGCCTGCCCCCCGGAACCAGAACAGGGCCTGAAGCCATCCTGCGCTTTTGCGGCCAGCTCCCAAAAAAGCGACTTGTAAAATGGAGCTTCAGGGCACTGCAATTCACAAACCTGCAGAGTTATAAATGATAACTCTCGTCCACAAATATATTGAGGGAAGGCAAAGAAGAGGATTTGAAATCAAGGCGGAATTGCAGGAAACAGATTTCAGTAGGTAGATTCGAATCGCCTTTAAAGCACATGAAAAGCGGCAAAACATCGACAATGATGCCCTTGGCCAAAAAGGGCGTATGCGTTTTTTCCTGAATATATTCAGGAAAAAACGCATACGCCCTTTTTGGCCAACCAAGCAACCTGGAAAGGCAAATCAGCGCTACAAAGAAGTCTCGCTTCCCATCGGTCAAAAGGGCCATGCTGAAAAAAGTTTCAAAACCAGAAATGCAGGACAGGCCATGGAGAAATGGGAGCCTTGCTACACTGATGGGCGGAATGTAAATTGCAAACAGCCACTCTGGAGAAGGGTACTGTGTGTCCTGAAACATCTAAAAAACACAGCTTAGAGAGCATAGGGCACTTCCACGCATGGGGGGATAAAGTGAGAAAATTGAAAATCAGCAAGACACAAGCACCCCAAAGTTTAGGGCTGCTCTGTTGACAAGGACCTCCACTTCATTCCACCTTAAATATCCCAGGAAAGCGAAAAATGGATAAAAAAGTTGTAGTCCTTATGTACAATGGAATATCACTCAGCCATGAAATCAATGTCATAAGGCTAGTAGCAGCATGATGAGTGGATTTAGGTACGACGATTCTAAGTGAAATAAGTCACACGGAAAAGGGCACTTCTCATAAGGTGTCACTTATAGAGGGAATGTAAAATCCGTTACACTTGAACTGAATTACAAAACAGAACAGAGTCACACATGCAGAAAACACACTATGGCTGCTTAACGGGAAAGGTGAGGTGGGGTGATACATAAAACAAGAGTTTCAAATTAGCTCAGATACCGTTCCATAAACCCAATATGTAATAGACAAGACCTACTCCTTGCTCAGAGAACTGGACTCAACACGCCCGATTCACCGCACCAGAATATATCTGACTAGTAATAATCTTAAAACCTATGTATTGATATCTCTCTGTTAGTGTGTCAAGTGGGTGTAAAGCGGCATAAACACAGCCGTGAAAAGCAGCTAAACCCCATTATAAAAATAAATTACTCTTAAAAACCCATGAAACAAAGACAGGGAAAGAGAGAGAAATTCTTACACAATTCGTTCAGGGGCTGTGATGCAACCTGGATTGACCATATCTAGACCCACAGCTGGATGAGACATAAGGGTGGACACTCTTGGGGCTGAGAGGTTTGGTGAGGTTGGGTGAGCAAACGCAGACCCTTTAAAGTAATACTGCGTGCTACCCATCGCATGGGTCCCAAATCTCCAGGTTCAAGGGCATCTTCCTACATCGAAAACATGCATGAGAAACCCAGAAGATGGTACACCGTGTGATGGGGAAAGGTTTCTAAAACGCACCTCATTTCTCATCTCCTTGTGCTCGGGTTCGCCATTCCAGCCACTTTACTAGCAATCTCCCTACTTGGAGCATCAGCACCTTTAACCTCCTGTTCCGTACAGGTTGCAATTTGTCCTGAGGATGAACGGGAAAACGGGGAACCAATGAGAGACTAGCTCTTGGTGTTGGGACAGGCACAGGTCACTCTATTTTCCCATCAGGAAGAAGAATTAACCACAGGCTCAGCCTGCCCCCCGGAACCAGAACAGGGCCTGAAGCCATCCTGCGCTTTTGCGGCCAGCTCCCAAAAAAGCGACTTGTAAAATGGAGCTTCAGGGCACTGCAATTCACAAACCTGCAGAGTTATAAATGATAACTCTCGTCCACAAATATATTGAGGGAAGGCAAAGAAGAGGATTTGAAATCAAGGCGGAATTGCAGGAAACAGATTTCAGTAGGTAGATTCGAATCGCCTTTAAAGCACATGAAAAGCGGCAAAACATCGACAATGATGCCCTTGGCCAAAAAGGGCGTATGCGTTTTTTCCTGAATATATTCAGGAAAAAACACATACGCCCTTTTTGGCCAACCAAGCAACCTGGAAAGGCAAATCAGCGCTACAAAGAAGTCTCGCTTCCCATCGGTCAAAAGGGCCATGCTGAAAAAAGTTTCAAAACCAGAAATGCAGGACAGGCCATGGAGAAATGGGAGCCTTGCTACACTGATGGGCGGAATGTAAATTGCAAACAGCCACTCTGGAGAAGGGTACTGTGTGTCCTGAAACATCTAAAAAACACAGCTTAGAGAGCATAGGGCACTTCCACGCATGGGGGGATAAAGTGAGAAAATTGAAAATCAGCAAGACACAAGCACCCCAAAGTTTAGGGCTGCTCTGTTGACAAGGACCTCCACTTCATTCCACCTTAAATATCCCAGGAAAGCGAAAAATGGATAAAAAAGTTGTAGTCCTTATGTACAATGGAATATCACTCAGCCATGAAATCAATGTCATAAGGCTAGTAGCAGCATGATGAGTGGATTTAGGTACGACGATTCTAAGTGAAATAAGTCACACGGAAAAGGGCACTTCTCATAAGGTGTCACTTATAGAGGGAATGTAAAATCCGTTACACTTGAACTGAATTACAAAACAGAACAGAGTCACACATGCAGAAAACACACTATGGCTGCTTAACGGGAAAGGTGAGGTGGGGTGATACATAAAACAAGAGTTTCAAATTAGCTCAGATACCGTTCCATAAACCCAATATGTAATAGACAAGACCTACTCCTTGCTCAGAGAACTGGACTCAACACGCCCGATTCACCGCACAAGAATATATCTGACTAGTAATAATCTTAAAACCTATGTATTGATATCTCTCTGTTAGTGTGTCAAGTGGGTGTAAAGCGGCATAAACACAGCCGTGAAAAGCAGCTAAACCCCATTATAAAAATAAATTACTCTTAAAAACCCATGAAACAAAGACAGGGAAAGAGAGAGAAATTCTTACACAATTCGTTCAGGGGCTGTGATGCAACCTGGATTGACCATATCTAGACCCACAGCTGGATGAGACATAAGGGTGGACACTCTTGGGGCTGAGAGGTTTGGTGAGGTTGGGTGAGCAAACGCAGACCCTTTAAAGTAATACTGCGTGCTACCCATCGCATGGGTCCCAAATCTCCAGGTTCAAGGGCATCTTCCTACATCGAAAACATGCATGAGAAACCCAGAAGATGGTACACCGTGTGATGGGGAAAGGTTTCTAAAACGCACCTCATTTCTCATCTCCTTGTGCTCGGGTTCGCCATTCCAGCCACTTTACTAGCAATCTCCCTACTTGGAGCATCAGCACCTTTAACCTCCTGTTCCGTACAGGTTGCAATTTGTCCTGAGGATGAACGGGAAAACGGGGAACCAATGAGAGACTAGCTCTTGGTGTTGGGACAGGCACAGGTCACTCTATTTTCCCATCAGGAAGAAGAATTAACCACAGGCTCAGCCTGCCCCCCGGAACCAGAACAGGGCCTGAAGCCATCCTGCGCTTTTGCGGCCAGCTCCCAAAAAAGCGACTTGTAAAATGGAGCTTCAGGGCACTGCAATTCACAAACCTGCAGAGTTATAAATGATAACTCTCGTCCACAAATATATTGAGGGAAGGCAAAGAAGAGGATTTGAAATCAAGGCAGAATTGCAGGAAACAGATTTCAGGAGGTAGATTCGAATCGCCTTTAAAGCACATGAAAAGCGGCAAAACATCGACAATGATGCCCTTGGCCAAAAAGGGCGTATGCGTTTTTTCCTGAATATATTCAGGAAAAAACGCATACGCCCTTTTTGGCCAACCAAGCAACATGGAAAGGCAAATCAGCGCTACAAAGAAGTCTCGCTTCCCATCGGTCAAAAGGGCCATGCTGAAAAAAGTGTCAAAACCAGAAATGCAGGACAGGCCATGGAGAAATGGGAGCCTTGCTACACTGATGGGCGGGATGTAAATTGCCAACAGCCACTCTGGAGAAGGGTACGGTGTGTCCTGAAACATCTAAAAAACACAGCTTAGAGAGCATAGGGCACTTCAACGCATGGGGGGATAAAGTGGGAAAATTGAAAATCAGCAAGACACAAGCACCCCAAAGTTTAGGGCTGCTCTGTTGACAAGGACCTCCACTTCATTCCACCTTAAATATCCCAGGAAAGCGAAAAATGGATACAAAACTTGTGGTCCTTATGTACAATGGAATATCACTCAGCCATGAAATCAATGTCATAAGGCTAGTAGCAGCATGTTGAGTGGATTTAGGTACGACGATTCTAAGTGAAATAAGTCACACAGAAAAGGGCACTTCTCATAAGGTGTCACTTATAGAGGGAATGTAAAATCCGTTACACTTGAACTGAATTACAAAACAGAACAGAGTCACACATGCAGAAAACACACTATGGCTGCTTAACGGGAAAGGTGAGGTGGGGTGATACATAAAACAAGACTTTCAAATTAGCTCAGATACCGTTCCATAAACCCAATATGTAATAGACAAGACCTACTCCTTGCTCAGAGAACTGGACTCAACACGCCCGATTCACCACACAAGAATATATCTGACTAGTAATAATCTTAAAACCTATGTATTGATATTTCTCTGTTAGTGTGTCAAGTGGGTGTAAAGCGGCATAAACACAGCCGTGAAAAGCAGCTAAACCCCATTATAAAAATAAATTACTTTTAAAAACCCATGAAACAAAGACAGGGAAAGAGAGAGAAATTCTTACACAATTCGTTCAGGGGCTGTGATGCAACCTGGATTGACCATATCTAGACCCACAGCTGGATGAGACATAAGGGTGGACACTCTTGGGGCTGAGAGGTTTGGTGAGGTTGGGTGAGCAAACGCAGACCCTTTAAAGTAATACTGCGTGCTACCCATCGCATGGGTCCCAAATCTCCAGGTTCAAGGGCATCTTCCTATATCGAAAACATGCATGAGAAACCCAGAAGATGGTACACCGTGTGATGGGGAAAGGTTTCTAAAACGCACCTCATTTCTCATCTCCTTGTGCTCGGCTTCGCCATTCCAGCCACTTTACTAGCAATCTCCCTACTTGGAGCCTCAGCACCTTTAACCTCCTGTTCCGTACAGGTTGCAATTTGTCCTGAGGATGAACGGGAAGACGTGGAACCAATGAGAGACTAGCTCTTGGTGTTGGGACAGGCACAGGTCACTCTATTTTCCCATCAGGAAGAAGAATTAACCACAGGCTCAGCCTGCCCCCCGGAACCAGAACAGGGCCTGAAGCCATCCTGCGCTTTTGCGGCCAGCTCCCAAAAAAGCGACTTGTAAAATGGAGCTTCAGGGCACTGCAATTCACAAACCTGCAGAGTTATAAATGATAACTCTCGTCCACAAATATATTGAGGGAAGGCAAAGAAGAGGATTTGAAATCAAGGCAGAATTGCAGGAAACAGATTTCAGGAGGTAGATTCGAATCGCCTTTAAAGCACATGAAAAGCGGCAAAACATCGACAATGATGCCCTTGGCCAAAAAGGGCGTATGCGTTTTTTCCTGAATATATTCAGGAAAAAACGCATACGCCCTTTTTGGCCAACCAAGCAACCTGGAAAGGCAAATCAGCGCTACAAAGAAGTCTCGCTTCCCATCGGTCAAAAGGGCCATGCTGAAAAAAGTGTCAAAACCAGAAATGCAGGACAGGCCATGGAGAAATGGGAGCCTTGCTACACTGATGGGCGGGATGTAAATTGCCAACAACCACTCTGGAGAAGGGTACGGTGTGTCCTGAAACATCTAAAAAACACAGCTTAGAGAGCATAGGGCACTTCCACGCATGGGGGGATAAAGTGGGAAAATTGAAAATCAGCAAGACACAAGCACCCCAAAGTTTAGGGCTGCTCTGTTGACAAGGACCTCCACTTCATTCCACCTTAAATATCCCAGGAAAGCGAAAAATGGATAAAAAAGTTGTGGTCCTTATGTACAATGGAATATCACTCAGCCATGAAATCAATGTCAAAAGGCTAGTAGCAGCATGTTGAGTGGATTTAGGTACGACGATTCTAAGTGAAATAAGTCACACAGAAAAGGGCACTTCTCATAAGGTGTCACTTATAGAGGGAATGTAAAATCCGTTACACTTGAACTGAATTACAAAACAGAACAGAGTCACACATGCAGAAAACACACTATGGCTGCTTAACGGGAAAGGTGAGGTGGGGTGATACATAAAACAAGACTTTCAAATTAGCTCAGATATCGTTCCATAAACCCAATATGTAATAGACAAGACCTACTCCTTGCTCAGAGAACTGGACTCAACACGCCCGATTCACCGCACAAGAATATATCTGACTAGTAATAATCTTAAAACCTATGTATTGATATCTCTCTGTTAGTGTGTCAAGTGGGTGTAAAGCGGCATAAACACAGCCGTGAAAAGCAGCTAAACCCCATTATAAAAATAAATTACTTTTAAAAACCCATGAAACAAAGACAGGGAAAGAGAGAGAAATTCTTACACAATTCGTTCACGGGCTGTGATGCAACCTGGATTGACCATATCTAGACCCACAGCTGGATGAGACATAAGGGTGGACACTCTTGGGGCTGAGAGGTTTGGTGAGGTTGGGTGAGCAAACGCAGACCCTTTAAAGTAATACTGCGTGCTACCCATCGCATGGGTCCCAAATCTCCAGGTTCAAGGGCATCTTCCTATATCGAAAACATGCATGAGAAACCCAGAAGATGGTACACCGTGTGATGGGGAAAGGTTTCTAAAACGCACCTCATTTCTCATCTCCTTGTGCTCGGGTTCGCCATTCCAGCCACTTTACTAGCAATCTCCCTACTTGGAGCATCACCACCTTTAACCTCCTGTTCCGTACAGGTTGCAATTTGTCCTGAGGATGAACGGGAAGACGTGGAACCAATGAGAGACTAGCTCTTGGTGTTGGGACAGGCACAGGTCACTCTATTTTCCCATCAGGAAGAAGAATTAACCACAGGCTCAGACTGCCCCCCGGAACCAGAACAGGGCCTGAAGCCATCCTGCGCTTTTGCGGCCAGCTCCCAAAAAAGCGACTTGTAAAATGGAGCTTCAGGGCACTGCAATTCACAAACCTGCAGAGTTATAAATGATAACTCTCGTCCACAAATATATTGAGGGAAGGCAAAGAAGAGGATTTGAAATCAAGGCAGAATTGCAGGAAACAGATTTCAGGAGGTAGATTCGAATCGCCTTTAAAGCACATGAAAAGCGGCAAAACATCGACAATGATGCCCTTGGCCAAAAAGGGCGTATGCGTTTTTTCCTGAATATATTCAGGAAAAAACGCATACGCCCTTTTTGGCCAACCAAGCAACCTGGAAAGGCAAATCAGCGCTACAAAGAAGTCTCGCTTCCCATCGGTCAAAAGGGCCATGCTGAAAAAAGTGTCAAAACCAGAAATGCAGGACAGGCCATGGAGAAATGGGAGCCTTGCTACACTGATGGGCGGGATGTAAATTGCCAACAGCCACTTTGGAGAAGGGTACGGTGTGTCCTGAAACATCTAAAAAACACAGCTTAGAGAGCATAGGGCACTTCCACGCATGGGGGGATAAAGTGGGAAAATTGAAAATCAGCAAGACACAAGCACCCCAAAGTTTAGGGCTGCTCTGTTGACAAGGACCTCCACTTCATTCCACCTTAAATATCCCAGGAAAGCGAAAAATGGATACAAAACTTGTGGTCCTTATGTACAATGGAATATCACTCAGCCATGAAATCAATGTCATAAGGCTAGTAGCAGCATGTTGAGTGGATTTAGGTACGACGATTCTAAGTGAAATAAGTCACACAGAAAAGGGCACTTCTCATAAGGTGTCACTTATAGAGGGAATGTAAAATCCGTTACACTTGAACTGAATTACAAAACAGAACAGAGTCACACATGCAGAAAACACACTATGGCTGCTTAACGGGAAAGGTGAGGTGGGGTGATACATAAAACAAGACTTTCAAATTAGCTCAGATACCGTTCCATAAACCCAATATGTAATAGACAAGACCTACTCCTTGCTCAGAGAACTGGACTCAACACGCCCGATTCACCACACAAGAATATATCTGACTAGTAATAATCTTAAAACTTATGTATTGATATCTCTCTGTTAGTGTGTCAAGTGGGTGTAAAGCGGCATAAACACAGCCGTGAAAAGCAGCTAAACCCCATTATAAAAATAAATTACTTTTAAAAACCCATGAAACAAAGACAGGGAAAGAGAGAGAAATTCTTACACAATTCGTTCAGGGGCTGTGATGCAACCTGGATTGACCATATCTAGACCCACAGCTGGATGAGACATAAGGGTGGACACTCTTGGGGCTGAGAGGTTTGGTGAGGTTGGGTGAGCAAACGCAGACCCTTTAAAGTAATATTGCGTGCTACCCATCGCATGGGTCCCAAATCTCCAGGTTCAAGGGCAGCTTCCTACATCGAAAACATGCATGAGAAACCCAGAAGATGGTACACCGTGTGATGGGGAAAGGTTTCTAAAACGCACCTCATTTCTCATCTCCTTGTGCTCGGCTTCGCCATTCCAGCCACTTTACTAGCAATCTCCCTACTTGGAGCATCAGCACCTTTAACCTCCTGTTCTGTACAGGTTGCAATTTGTCCTGAGGATGAACGGGAAGACGGGGAACCAATGAGAGACTAGCTCTTGGTGTTGGGACAGGCACAGGTCACTCTATTTTCCCATCAGGAAGAAGAATTAACCACAGGCTCAGCCTGCCCCCCGGAACCAGAACAGGGCCTGAAGCCATCCTGCGCTTTTGCGGCCAGCTCCCAAAAAAGCGACTTGTAAAATGGAGCTTCAGGGCACTGCAATTCACAAAACTGCAGAGTTATAAATGATAACTCTCGTCCACAAATATATTGAGGGAAGGCAAAGAAGAGGATTTGAAATCAAGGCAGAATTGCAGGAAACAGATTTCAGTAGGTAGATTCGAATCGCCTTTAAAGCACATGAAAAGCGGCAAAACATCGACAATGATGCCCTTGGCCAAAAAGGGCGTATGCGTTTTTTCCTGAATATATTCAGGAAAAAACGCATACGCCCTTTTTGGCCAACCAAGCAACCTGGAAATGCAAATCAGCGCTACAGAGAAGTCTCGCTTCCCATCGTTCAAAAGGGCCATGCTGAAAAAAGTGTCAAAACCAGAAATGCAGGACAGGCCATGGAGAAATGGGATCCTTGCTACACTGATGGGCGGGATGTAAATTGCCAACAGCCACTCTGGAGAAGGGTACGGTGTGTCCTGAAACATCTAAAAAACACAGCTTAGAGAGCATAGGGCACTTCCACGCATGGGGGGATAAAGTGGGAAAATTGAAAATCAGCAAGACACAAGCACCCCAAAGTTTAGGGCTGCTCTGTTGACAAGGACCTCCACTTCATTCCACCTTAAATATCCCAGGAAAGCGAAAAATGGATAAAAAAGTTGTGGTCCTTATGTACAATGGAATATCACTCAGCCATGAAATCAATGTCATAAGGCTAGTAGCAGCATGATGAGTGGATTTAGGTATGACGATTCTAAGTGAAATAAGTCACACAGAAAAGGGCACTTCTCATAAGGTGTCACTTATAGAGGGAATGTAAAATCCGTTACACTTGAACTGAATTACAAAACAGAACAGAGTCACACATGCAGAAAACACACTATGGCTGCTTAACGGGAAAGGTGAGGTGGGGTGATACATAAAACAAGAGTTTCAAATTAGCTCAGATACCGTTCCATAAACCCAATATGTAATAGACAAGACCTACTCCTTGCTCAGAGAACTGGACTCAACACTCCCGATTCACCGCACAAGAATATATCTGACTAGTAATAATCTTAAAACCTATGTATTGATATCTCTCTGTTAGTGTGTCAAGTGGGTGTAAAGCGGCATAAACACAGCCGTGAAAAGCAGCTAAACCCCATTATAAAAATAAATTACTTTTAAAAACCCATGAAACAAAGACAGGGAAAGAGAGAGAAATTCTTACACAATTCGTTCAGGGGCTGTGATGCAACCTGGATTGACCATATCTAGACCCACAGCTGGATGAGACATAAGGGTGGACACTCTTGGGGCTGAGAGGTTTGGTGAGGTTGGGTGAGCAAACGCAGACCCTTTAAAGTAATACTGCGTGTTACCCATCGCATGGGTCCCAAATCTCCAGGTTCAAGGGCAGCTTCCTACATCGAAAACATGCATGAGAAACCCAGAAGATGGTAAACCGTGTGATGGGGAAAGGTTTCTAAAACGCACCTCATTTCTCATCTCCTTGTGCTCGGGTTCGCCATTCCAGCCACTTTACTAGCAATCTCCCTACTTGGAGCATCAGCACCTTTAACCTCCTGTTCTGTACAGGTTGCAATTTGTCCTGAGGAAGAACGGGAAGACGGGGAACCAATGAGAGACTAGCTCTTGGTGTTGGGACAGGCACAGGTCACTCTATTTTCCCATCAGGAAGAAGAATTAACCACAGGCTCAGCCTGCCCCCCGGAACCAGAACAGGGCCTGAAGCCATCCTGCGCTTTTGCGGCCAGCTCCCAAGAAAGCGACTTGTAAAATGGAGCTTCAGGGCACTGCAATTCACAAACCTGCAGAGTTATAAATGATAACTCTCGTCCACAAATATATTGAGGGAAGGCAAAGAAGAGGATTTGAAATCAAGGCAGAATTGCAGGAAACAGATTTCAGGAGGTAGATTCGAATCGCCTTTAAAGCACATGAAAAGCGGCAAAACATCGACAATGATGCCCTTGGCCAAAAAGGACGTATGCGTTTTTTCCTGAATATATTCAGGAAAAAACGCATATGTCCTTTTTGGCCAACCAAGCAACCTGGAAAGGCAAATCAGTGCTACAAAGAAGTCTCGCTTCCCAACGGTCAAAAGGGCCATGCTGAAAAAAGTGTCAAAACCAGAAATGCAGGACAGGCCATGGAGAAATGGGAGCCTTGCTACACTGACGGGCGGGGTGTAAATTGCCAACAGCCACTCTGGAGAAGGGTACGGTGTGTCCTGAAACATCTAAAAAACACAGCTTAGAGAGCATAGGGCACTTCCACGCATGGGGGAATAAAGTGGGAAAATTGAAAATCAACAAGACACAAGCACCCCAAAGTTTAGGGCTGCTCTGTTGACAAGGACCTCCACTTCATTCCACCATAAATATCCCAGGAAAGCGAAAAATGGATAAAAAAGTTGTGGTCCTTATGTACAATGGAATATCACTCACCCATGAAATCAATGTCATAAGGCTAGTAGCAGCATGATGAGTGGATTTAGGTACGACGATTCTAAGTGAAATAAGTCACACAGAAAAGGGCACTTCTCATAAGGTGTCACTTATAGAGGGAATGTAAAATCCGTTACACTTGAACTGAATTACAAAACAGAACAGAGTCACACATGCAGAAAACACACTATGGCTGCTTAACGGGAAAGGTGAGGTGGGGTGATACATAAAACAAGACTTTCAAATTAGCTCAGATACCGTTCCATAAACCCAATATGTAATAGACAAGACCTACTCCTTGCTCAGAGAACTGGACTCAACACTCCCGATTCACCGCACAAGAATATATCTGTCTAGTAATAATCTTAAAACCTATGTATTGATATCTCTCTGTTAGTGTGTCAAGTGGGTGTAAAGCGGCATAAACACAGCCGTGAAAAGCAGCTAAACCCCATTATAAAAATAAATTACTTTTAAAAACCCATGAAACAAAGACAGGGAAAGAGAGAGAAATTCTTACACAATTCGTTCAGGGGCTGTGATGCAACCTGGATTGACCATATCTAGACCCACAGCTGGATGAGACATAAGGGTGGACACTCTTGGGGCTGAGAGGTTTGGTGAGGTTGGGTGAGCAAACGCAGACCCTTTAAAGTAATATTGCGTGCTACCCATCGCATGGGTCCCAAATCTCCAGGTTCAAGGGCAGCTTCCTACATCGAAAACATGCATGAGAAACCCAGAAGATGGTACACCGTGTGATGGGGAAAGGTTTCTAAAACGCACCTCATTTCTCATCTCCTTGTGCTCGGGTTCGCCATTCCAGCCACTTTACTAGCAATCTCCCTACTTGGAGCATCAGCACCTTTAACCTCCTGTTCTGTACAGGTTGCAATTTGTCCTGAGGATGAACGGGAAGACGGGGAACCAATGAGAGACTAGCTCTTGGTGTTGGGACAGGCACAGGTCACTCTATTTTCCCATCAGGAAGAAGAATTAACCACAGGCTCAGCCTGCCCCCCGGAACCAGAACAGGGCCTGAAGCCATCCTGCACTTTTGCGGCCAGCTCCCAAAAAAGCGACTTGTAAAATGGAGCTTCAGGGCACTGCAATTCACAAAACTGCAGAGTTATAAATGATAACTCTCGTCCACAAATATATTGAGGGAAGGCAAAGAAGAGGATTTGAAATCAAGGCAGAATTGCAGGAAACAGATTTCAGTAGGTAGATTCGAATCGCCTTTAAAGCACATGAAAAGCGGCAAAACATCGACAATGATGCCCTTGGCCAAAAAGGGCGTATGCGTTTTTTCCTGAATATATTCAGGAAAAAACGCATACGCCCTTTTTGGCCAACCAAGCAACCTGGAAAGGCAAATCAGCGCTATAGAGAAGTCTCGCTTCCCATCGTTCAAAAGGGCCATGTTGAAAAAAGTGTCAAAACCAGAAATACAGGACAGGCCATGGAGAAATGGGAGCCTTGCTACACTGATGGGCGGGATGTAAATTGCCAACAGCCACTCTGGAGAAGGGTACGGTGTGTCCTGAAACATCTAAAAAACACAGCTTAGAGAGCATAGGGCACTTCCACGCATGGGGGTATAAAGTGGGAAAATTGAAAATCAGCAAGACACAAGCACCCCAAAGTTTAGGGCTGCTCTGTTGACAAGGACCTCCACTTCATTCCACCTTAAATATCCCAGGAAAGCGAAAAATGGATAAAAAAGTTGCGGTCCTTATGTACAATGGAATATCACTCAGCCATGAAATCAATGTCATAAGGCTAGTAGCAGCATGATGAGTGGATTTAGGTACGACGATTCTAAGTGAAATAAGTCACACAGAAAAGGGCACTTCTCATAAGGTGTCACTTATAGAGGGAATGTAAAATCCGTTACACTTGAACTGAATTACAAAACAGAACAGAGTCACACATGCAGAAAACACACTATGGCTGCTTAACGGGAAAGGTGAGGTGGGGTGATACATAAAACAAGACTTTCAAATTAGCTCAGATACCGTTCCATAAACCCAATATGTAATAGACAAGACCTACTCCTTGCTCAGAGAACTGGACTCAACACTCCCGATTCACCGCACAAGAATATATCTGACTAGTAATAATCTTAAAACCTATGTATTGATATCTCTCTGTTAGTGTGTCAAGTGGGTGTAAAGCGGCATAAACACAGCCGTGAAAAGCAGCTAAACCCCATTATAAAAATAAATTACTTTTAAAAACCCATGAAACAAAGACAGGGAAAGAGAGAGAAATTCTTACACAATTCGTTCAGGGGCTGTGATGCAACCTGGATTGACCATATCTAGACCCACAGCTGGATGAGACATAAGGGTGGACACTCTTGGGGCTGAGAGGTTTGGTGAGGTTGGGTGAGCAAACGCAGACCCTTTAAAGTAATACTGCGTGCTACCCATCGCATGGGTCCCAAATCTCCAGGTTCAAGGGCAGCTTCCTACATCGAAAACATGCATGAGAAACCCAGAAGATGGTACACCGTGTGATGGGGAAAGGTTTCTAAAACGCACCTCATTTCTCATCTCCTTGTGCTCGGGTTCGCCATTCCAGCCACTTTACTAGCAATCTCCCTACTTGGAGCATCACCACCTTTAACCTCCTGTTCCGTACAGGTTGCAATTTGTCCTGAGGATGAACGGGAAAACGGGGAACCAATGAGAGACTAGCTCTTGGTGTTGGGACAGGCACAGGTCACTCTATTTTCCCATCAGGAAGAAGAATTAACCACAGGCTCAGCCTGCCCCCCGGAACCAGAACAGGGCCTGAAGCCATCCTGCGCTTTTGCGGCCAGCTCCCAAAAAAGCGACTTGTAAAATGGAGCTTCAGGGCACTGCAATTCACAAACCTGCAGAGTTATAAATGATAACTCTCGTCCACAAATATATTGAGGGAAGGCAAAGAAGAGGATTTGAAATCAAGGCAGAATTGCAGGAAACAGATTTCAGTAGGTAGATTCGAATCGCCTTTAAAGCACATGAAAAGCGGCAAAACATCGACAATGATGCCCTTGGCCAAAAAGGGCGTATGCGTTTTTTCCTGAATATATTCAGGAAAAAACGCATACGCCCTTTTTGGCCAACCAAGCAACCTGGAAAGGCAAATCAGCGCTACAAAGAAGTCTCGCTTCCCATCGGTCAAAAGGGCCATGCTGAAAAAAGTGTCAAAACCAGAAATGCAGGACAGGCCATGGAGAAATGGGAGCCTTGCTACACTGATGGGCGGGATGTAAATTGCCAACAGCCACTCTGCAGAAGGGTACGGTGTGTCCTGAAACATCTAAAAAACACAGCTTAGAGAGCATAGGGCACTTCCACGCATGGGGGGATAAAGTGAGAAAATTGAAAATCAGCAAGACACAAGCACCCCAAAGTTTAGGGCTGCTCTGTTGACAAGGACCTCCACTTCATTCCACCTTAAATATCCCAGGAAAGCGAAAAATGGATAAAAAAGTGGTGGTCCTTATGTACAATGGAATATCACTCAGCCATGAAATCAATGTCATAAGGCTAGTAGCAGCATGATGAGTGGATTTAGGTACGACGATTCTAAGTGAAATAAGTCACACAGAAAAGGGCACTTCTCATAAGGTGTCACTTATAGAGGGAATGAAAAATCCGTTACACTTGAACTGAATTACAAAACAGAACAGAGTCACACATGCAGAAAACACACTATGGCTGCTTAACGGGAAAAGTGAGGTGGGGTGATACATAAAACAAGACTTTCAAATTAGCTCAGATACCGTTCCATAAACCCAATATGTAATAGACAAGACCTACTCCTTGCTCAGAGAACTGGACTCAACACGCCCGATTCACCACACAAGAATATATCTGACTAGTAATAATCTTAAAACCTATGTATTGATATCTCTCTGTTAGTGTGTCAAGTGGGTGTAAAGCGGCATAAACACAGCCGTGAAAAGCAGCTAAACCCCATTATAAAAATAAATTACTTTTAAAAACCCATGAAACAAAGATAGGGAAAGAGAGAGAAATTCTTACACAATTCGTTCAGGGGCTGTGATGCAACCTGGATTGACCATATCTAGACCCACAGCTGGATGAGACATAAGGGTGGACACTCTTGGGGCTGAGAGGTTTGGTGAGGTTGGGTGAGCAAACACAGACCCTTTAAAGTAATACTGTGTGCTACCCATCGCATGGGTCCCAAATCTCCAGGTTCAAGGGCATCTTCCTACATCGAAAACATGCATGAGAAACCCAGAAGATGGTACACCGTGTGATGGGGAAAGGTTTCTAAAACGCACCTCATTTCTCATCTCCTTGTGCTCGGGTTCGCCTTTCCAGCCACTTTACTAGCAATCTCCCTACTTGGAGCATCAGCACCTTTAACCTCCTGTTCCGTACAGGTTGCAATTTGTCCTGAGGATGAACGGGAAGACTGGGAACCAATGAGAGACTAGCTCTTGGTGTTGGGACAGGCACAGGTCACTCTATTTTCCCATCAGGAAGAAGAATTAACCACAGGCTCAGACTGCCCCCCGGAACCAGAACAGGGCCTGAAGCCATCCTGCGCTTTTGCGGCCAGCTCCCAAAAAAGCGACTTGTAAAATGGAGCTTCAGGGCACTGCAATTCACAAACCTGCAGAGTTATAAATGATAACTCTCGTCCACAAATATATTGAGGGAAGGCAAAGAAGAGGATTTGAAATCAAGGCAGAATTGCAGGAAACAGATTTCAGGAGGTAGATTCGAATCGCCTTTAAAGCACATGAAAAACGGCAAAACATCGACAATGATGCCCTTGGCCAAAAAGGGCGTATGCGTTTTTTCCTGAATATATTCAGGAAAAAACGCATACGCCCTTTTTGGCCAACCAAGCAACCTGGAAAGGCAAATCAGCGCTACAAAGAAGTCTCGCTTCCCATCGGTCAAAAGGGCCATGCTGAAAAAAGTGTCAAAACCAGAAATGCAGGACAGGCCATGGAGAAATGGGAGCCTTGCTACACTGATGGGCGGGATGTAAATTGCCAACAGCCACTCTGGAGAAGGGTACGGTGTGTCCTGAAACATCTAAAAAACACAGCTTAGAGAGCATAGGGCACTTCCACGCATGGGGGGATAAAGTGGGAAAATTGAAAATCAGCAAGACACAAGCACCCCAAAGTTTAGGGCTGCTCTGTTGACAAGGACCTCCACTTCATTCCACCTTAAATATCCCAGGAAAGCGAAAAATGGATAAAAAAGTTGTGGTCCTTATGTACAATGGAATATCACTCAGCCATGAAATCAATGTCATAAGGCTAGTAGCAGCATGATGAGTGGATTTAGGTACGACGATTCTAAGTGAAATAAGTCACACAGAAAAGGACACCTCTCATAAGGTGTCACTTATAGAGGGAATGTAAAAACCGTTATACTTGAACTGAATTACAAAACAGAACAGAGTCACACATGCAGAAAACACACTATGGCTGCTTAACGGGAAAGGTGAGGTGGGGTGATACATAAAACAAGAGTTTCAAATTAGCTCAGATACCGTTCCATAAACCCAATACGTAATAGACAAGACCTACTCCTTGCTCAGAGAACTGGACTCAACAGGCCCGATTCACCACACAAGAATATATCTGACTAGTAATAATCTTAAAACCTATGTATTGATATCTCTCTGTTAGTGTGTCAAGTGGGTGTAAAGCGGCATAAACACAGCCGTGAAAAGCAGCTAAACCCCATTATAAAAATAAATTACTTTTAAAAACCCATGAAACAAAGACAGGGAAAGAGAGAGAAATTCTTACACAATTCGTTCAGGGGCTGTGATGCAACCTGGATTGACCATATCTAGACCCACAGCTGGATGAGACATAAGGGTGGACACTCTTGGGGCTGAGAGGTTTGGTGAGGTTGCGTGAGCAAACGCAGACCCTTTAAAGTAATACTGCGTGCTACCCATCGCATGGGTCCCAAATCTCCAGGTTCAAGGGCATCTTCCTACATCGAAAACATGCATGAGAAACCCAGAAGATGGTACACCGTGTGATGGGGAAAGGTTTCTAAAACGCACCTCATTTCTCATCTCCTTGTGCTCGGCTTCGCCATTCCAGCCACTTTACTAGCAATCTCCCTACTTGGAGCCTCAGCACCTTTAACCTCCTGTTCCGTACAGGTTGCAATTTGTCCTGAGGATGAACGGGAAGACGGGGAACCAATGAGAGACTAGCTCTTGGTGTTGGGACAGGCACAGGTCACTCTATTTTCCCATCAGGAAGAAGAATTAACCACAGGCTCAGACTGCCCCCCGGAACCAGAACAGGGCCTGAAGCCATCCTGCGCTTTTGCGGCCAGCTCCCAAAAAAGCGACTTGTAAAATGGAGCTTCAGGGCACTGCAATTCACAAACCTGCAGAGTTATAAATGATAACTCTCGTCCACAAATATATTGAGGGAAGGCAAAGAAGAGGATTTGAAATCAAGGCAGAATTGCAGGAAACAGATTTCAGGAGGTAGATTCGAATCGCCTTTAAAGCACATGAAAAGCGGCAAAACATCGACAATGATGCCCTTGGCCAAAAAGGGCGTATGCGTTTTTTCCTGAATATATTCAGGAAAAAACGCATACGCCCTTTTTGGCCAACCAAGCAACCTGGAAAGGCAAATCAGCGCTACGAAGAAGTCTCGCTTCCCATCGGTCAAAAGGGCCATGCCGAAAAAAGTGTCAAAACCAGAAATGCAGGACAGGCCATGGAGAAATGGGAGCCTTGCTACACTGATGGGCGGGATGTAAATTGCCAACAGCCACTCTGGAGAAGTGTACGGTGTGTCCTGAAACATCTAAAAAACACAGCTTAGAGAGCATAGGGCACTTCCACGCATGGGGGTATAAAGTGGGAAAATTGAAAATCAGCAAGACACAAGCACCCCAAAGTTTAGGGCTGCTCTGTTGACAAGGACCTCCACTTCATTCCACCTTAAATATCCCAGGAAAGCGAAAAATGGATAAAAGAGTTGTGGTCCTTATGTACAATGGAATATCACTCAGCCATGAAATCAATGTCATAAGGCTAGTAGCAGCATGATGAGTGGATTTAGGTAAGACGATTCTAAGTGAAATAAGTCACACAGAAAAGGACACTTCTCATAAGGTGTCACTTATAGAGGGAATGTAAAAACCGTTACACTTGAACTGAATTACAAAACAGAACAGAGTCACACATGCAGAAAACACACTATGGCTGCTTAACGGGAAAGGTGAGGTGGGGTGATACATAAAAGAAGAGTTTCCAATTAGCTCCGATACCGTTCCATAAACCCAATATGTAATAGACAAGACCTACTCCTTGCTCAGAGAACTGGACTCAACACGCCCGATTCACCGCACAAGAATATATCTGACTAGTAATAATCTTAAAACCTATGTATTGATATCTCTCTGTTAGTGTGTCAAGTGGGTGTAAAGCGGCATAAACACAGCCGTGAAAAGCAGCTAAACCCCATTATAAAAATAAATTACTTTTAAAAACCCATGAAACAAAGACAGGGAAAGAGAGAGAAATTCTTACACAATTCGTTCAGGGGCTGTGATGCAACCTGGATTGACCATATCTAGACCCACAGCTGGATGAGACATAAGGGTGGACACTCTTGGGGCTGAGAGGTTTGGTGAGGTTGGGTGAGCAAACGCAGACCCTTTAAAGTAATACTGCGTGCTACCCATCACATGGGTCCCAAATCTCCAGGTTCAAGGGCATCTTCCTACATCGAAAACATGCATGAGAAACCCAGAAGATGGTACACCATGTGATGGGGAAAGGTTTCTAAAACGCACCTCATTTCTCATCTCCTTGTGCTCGGGTTCGCCATTCCAGCCACTTTACTAGCAATCTCCCTACTTGGAGCATCAGCACCTTTAACCTCCTGTTCCTTACAGGTTGCAATTTGTCCTGAGGATGAACGGGAAAACGGGGAACCAATGAGAGACTAGCTCTTGGTGTTGGGACAGGCGCAGGTCACTCTATTTTCCCATCAGGAAGAAGAATTAATCACAGGCTCAGCCTGCCCCCCGGAACCAGAACAGGGCCTGAAGCCATCCTGCCCTTTTGCGGCCAGCTCCCAAAAAAGCGACTTGTAAAATGGAGCTTCAGGGCACTGCAATTCACAAACCTGCAGAGTTATAAATGATAACTCTCGTCCACAAATATATTGAGGGAAGGCAAAGAAGAGGATTTGAAATCAAGGCAGAATTGCAGGAAACAGATTTCAGGAGGTAGATTCGAATCGCCTTTAAAGCACATGAAAAGCGGCAAAACATCGACAATGATGCCCTTGGCCAAAAAGGGCGTATGCGTTTTTTCCTGAATATATTCAGGAAAAAACGCATACGCCCTTTTTGGCCAACCAAGCAACATGGAAAGGCAAATCAGCGCTACAAAGAAGTCTCGCTTCCCATCGGTCAAAAGGGCCATGCTGAAAAAAGTGTCAAAACCAGAAATGCAGGACAGGCCATGGAGAAATGGGAGCCTTGCTACACTGATGGGCGGGATGTAAATTGCCAACAGCCACTCTGGAGAAGGGTACGGTGTGTCCTGAAACATCTAAAAAACACAGCTTAGAGAGCATAGGGCACTTCAACGCATGGGGGGATAAAGTGGGAAAATTGAAAATCAGCAAGACACAAGCACCCCAAAGTTTAGGGCTGCTCTGTTGACAAGGACCTCCACTTCATTCCACCTTAAATATCCCAGGAAAGCGAAAAATGGATACAAAACTTGTGGTCCTTATGTACAATGGAATATCACTCAGCCATGAAATCAATGTCATAAGGCTAGTAGCAGCATGTTGAGTGGATTTAGGTACGACGATTCTAAGTGAAATAAGTCACACAGAAAAGGGCACTTCTCATAAGGTGTCACTTATAGAGGGAATGTAAAATCCGTTACACTTGAACTGAATTACAAAACAGAACAGAGTCACACATGCAGAAAACACACTATGGCTGCTTAACGGGAAAGGTGAGGTGGGGTGATACATAAAACAAGACTTTCAAATTAGCTCAGATACCGTTCCATAAACCCAATATGTAATAGACAAGACCTACTCCTTGCTCAGAGAACTGGACTCAACACGCCCGATTCACCACACAAGAATATATCTGACTAGTAATAATCTTAAAACCTATGTATTGATATTTCTCTGTTAGTGTGTCAAGTGGGTGTAAAGCGGCATAAACACAGCCGTGAAAAGCAGCTAAACCCCATTATAAAAATAAATTACTTTTAAAAACCCATGAAACAAAGACAGGGAAAGAGAGAGAAATTCTTACACAATTCGTTCAGGGGCTGTGATGCAACCTGGATTGACCATATCTAGACCCACAGCTGGATGAGACATAAGGGTGGACACTCTTGGGGCTGAGAGGTTTGGTGAGGTTGGGTGAGCAAACGCAGACCCTTTAAAGTAATACTGCGTGCTACCCATCGCATGGGTCCCAAATCTCCAGGTTCAAGGGCATCTTCCTATATCGAAAACATGCATGAGAAACCCAGAAGATGGTACACCGTGTGATGGGGAAAGGTTTCTAAAACGCACCTCATTTCTCATCTCCTTGTGCTCGGCTTCGCCATTCCAGCCACTTTACTAGCAATCTCCCTACTTGGAGCCTCAGCACCTTTAACCTCCTGTTCCGTACAGGTTGCAATTTGTCCTGAGGATGAACGGGAAGACGTGGAACCAATGAGAGACTAGCTCTTGGTGTTGGGACAGGCACAGGTCACTCTATTTTCCCATCAGGAAGAAGAATTAACCACAGGCTCAGCCTGCCCCCCGGAACCAGAACAGGGCCTGAAGCCATCCTGCGCTTTTGCGGCCAGCTCCCAAAAAAGCGACTTGTAAAATGGAGCTTCAGGGCACTGCAATTCACAAACCTGCAGAGTTATAAATGATAACTCTCGTCCACAAATATATTGAGGGAAGGCAAAGAAGAGGATTTGAAATCAAGGCAGAATTGCAGGAAACAGATTTCAGGAGGTAGATTCGAATCGCCTTTAAAGCACATGAAAAGCGGCAAAACATCGACAATGATGCCCTTGGCCAAAAAGGGCGTATGCGTTTTTTCCTGAATATATTCAGGAAAAAACGCATACGCCCTTTTTGGCCAACCAAGCAACCTGGAAAGGCAAATCAGCGCTACAAAGAAGTCTCGCTTCCCATCGGTCAAAAGGGCCATGCTGAAAAAAGTGTCAAAACCAGAAATGCAGGACAGGCCATGGAGAAATGGGAGCCTTGCTACACTGATGGGCGGGATGTAAATTGCCAACAACCACTCTGGAGAAGGGTACGGTGTGTCCTGAAACATCTAAAAAACACAGCTTAGAGAGCATAGGGCACTTCCACGCATGGGGGGATAAAGTGGGAAAATTGAAAATCAGCAAGACACAAGCACCCCAAAGTTTAGGGCTGCTCTGTTGACAAGGACCTCCACTTCATTCCACCTTAAATATCCCAGGAAAGCGAAAAATGGATAAAAAAGTTGTGGTCCTTATGTACAATGGAATATCACTCAGCCATGAAATCAATGTCAAAAGGTTAGTAGCAGCATGTTGAGTGGATTTAGGTACGACGATTCTAAGTGAAATAAGTCACACAGAAAAGGGCACTTCTCATAAGGTGTCACTTATAGAGGGAATGTAAAATCCGTTACACTTGAACTGAATTACAAAACAGAACAGAGTCACACATGCAGAAAACACACTATGGCTGCTTAACGGGAAAGGTGAGGTGGGGTGATACATAAAACAAGACTTTCAAATTAGCTCAGATATCGTTCCATAAACCCAATATGTAATAGACAAGACCTACTCCTTGCTCAGAGAACTGGACTCAACACGCCCGATTCACCGCACAAGAATATATCTGACTAGTAATAATCTTAAAACCTATGTATTGATATCTCTCTGTTAGTGTGTCAAGTGGGTGTAAAGCGGCATAAACACAGCCGTGAAAAGCAGCTAAACCCCATTATAAAAATAAATTACTTTTAAAAACCCATGAAACAAAGACAGGGAAAGAGAGAGAAATTCTTACACAATTCGTTCACGGGCTGTGATGCAACCTGGATTGACCATATCTAGACCCACAGCTGGATGAGACATAAGGGTGGACACTCTTGGGGCTGAGAGGTTTGGTGAGGTTGGGTGAGCAAACGCAGACCCTTTAAAGTAATACTGCGTGCTACCCATCGCATGGGTCCCAAATCTCCAGGTTCAAGGGCATCTTCCTATATCGAAAACATGCATGAGAAACCCAGAAGATGGTACACCGTGTGATGGGGAAAGGTTTCTAAAACGCACCTCATTTCTCATCTCCTTGTGCTCGGCTTCGCCATTCCAGCCACTTTACTAGCAATCTCCCTACTTGGAGCCTCAGCACCTTTAACCTCCTGTTCCGTACAGGTTGCAATTTGTCCTGAGGATGAACGGGAAGACGTGGAACCAATGAGAGACTAGCTCTTGGTGTTGGGACAGGCACAGGTCACTCTATTTTCCCATCAGGAAGAAGAATTAACCACAGGCTCAGACTGCCCCCCGGAACCAGAACAGGGCCTGAAGCCATCCTGCGCTTTTGCGGCCAGCTCCCAAAAAAGCGACTTGTAAAATGGAGCTTCAGGGCACTGCAATTCACAAACCTGCAGAGTTATAAATGATAACTCTCGTCCACAAATATATTGAGGGAAGGCAAAGAAGAGGATTTGAAATCAAGGCAGAATTGCAGGAAACAGATTTCAGGAGGTAGATTCGAATCGCCTTTAAAGCACATGAAAAGCGGCAAAACATCGACAATGATGCCCTTGGCCAAAAAGGGCGTATGCGTTTTTTCCTGAATATATTCAGGAAAAAACGCATACGCCCTTTTTGGCCAACCAAGCAACCTGGAAAGGCAAATCAGCGCTACAAAGAAGTCTCGCTTCCCATCGGTCAAAAGGGCCATGCTGAAAAAAGTGTCAAAACCAGAAATGCAGGACAGGCCATGGAGAAATGGGAGCCTTGCTACACTGATGGGCGGGATGTAAATTGCCAACAGCCACTTTGGAGAAGGGTACGGTGTGTCCTGAAACATCTAAAAAACACAGCTTAGAGAGCATAGGGCACTTCCACGCATGGGGGGATAAAGTGGGAAAATTGAAAATCAGCAAGACACAAGCACCCCAAAGTTTAGGGCTGCTCTGTTGACAAGGACCTCCACTTCATTCCACCTTAAATATCCCAGGAAAGCGAAAAATGGATACAAAACTTGTGGTCCTTATGTACAATGGAATATCACTCAGCCATGAAATCAATGTCATAAGGCTAGTAGCAGCATGTTGAGTGGATTTAGGTACGACGATTCTAAGTGAAATAAGTCACACAGAAAAGGGCACTTCTCATAAGGTGTCACTTATAGAGGGAATGTAAAATCCGTTACACTTGAACTGAATTACAAAACAGAACAGAGTCACACATGCAGAAAACACACTATGGCTGCTTAACGGGAAAGGTGAGGTGGGGTGATACATAAAACAAGACTTTCAAATTAGCTCAGATACCGTTCCATAAACCCAATATGTAATAGACAAGACCTACTCCTTGCTCAGAGAACTGGACTCAACACGCCCGATTCACCACACAAGAATATATCTGACTAGTAATAATCTTAAAACTTATGTATTGATATCTCTCTGTTAGTGTGTCAAGTGGGTGTAAAGCGGCATAAACACAGCCGTGAAAAGCAGCTAAACCCCATTATAAAAATAAATTACTTTTAAAAACCCATGAAACAAAGACAGGGAAAGAGAGAGAAATTCTTACACAATTCGTTCAGGGGCTGTGATGCAACCTGGATTGACCATATCTAGACCCACAGCTGGATGAGACATAAGGGTGGACACTCTTGGGGCTGAGAGGTTTGGTGAGGTTGGGTGAGCAAACGCAGACCCTTTAAAGTAATACTGCGTGCTACCCATCGCATGGGTCCCAAATCTCCAGGTTCAAGGGCAGCTTCCTACATCGAAAACATGCATGAGAAACCCAGAAGATGGTACACCGTGTGATGGGGAATGGTTTCTAAAACGCACCTCATTTCTCATCTCCTTGTGCTCGGGTTCGCCATTCCAGCCACTTTACTAGCAATCTCCCTACTTGGAGCATCAGCACCTTTAACCTCCTGTTCTGTACAGGTTGCAATTTGTCCTGAGGATGAACGGGAAGACGGGGAACCAATGAGAGACTAGCTCTTGGTGTTGGGACAGGCACAGGTCACTCTATTTTCCCATCAGGAAGAAGAATTAACCACAGGCTCAGCCTGCCCCCCGGAACCAGAACAGGGCCTGAAGCCATCCTGCGCTTTTGTGGCCAGCTCCCAAAAAAGCGACTTGTAAAATGGAGCTTCAGGGCACTGCAATTCACAAACCTGCAGAGTTATAAATGATAACTCTCGTCCACAAATATATTGAGGGAAGGCAAAGAAGAGGATTTGAAATCAAGGCAGAATTGCAGGAAACAGATTTCAGGAGGTAGATTCGAATCGCCTTTAAAGCACATGAAAAGCGGCAAAACATCGACAATGATGCCCTTGGCCAAAAAGGGCGTATGCGTTTTTTCCTGAATATATTCAGGAAAAAACGCATACGCCCTTTTTGGCCAACCAAGCAACCTGGAAAGGCAAATCAGCGCTACAAAGAAGTCTCGCTTCCCATCGGTCAAAAGGGCCATGCTGAAAAAAGTGTCAAAACCAGAAATGCAGGACAGGCCATGGAGAAATGGGAGCCTTGCTACACTGATGGGCGGAATGTAAATTGCCAACAGCCACTCTGGAGAAGGGTACTGTGTGTCCTGAAACATCTAAAAAACACAGCTTAGAGAGCATAGGGCACTTCCACGCATGGGGGGATAAAGTGAGAAAATTGAAAATCAGCAAGACACAAGCACCCCAAAGTTTAGGGCTGCTCTGTTGACAAGGACCTCCACTTCATTCCACCTTAAATATCCCAGGAAAGCGAAAAATGGATAAAAAAGTTGTAGTCCTTATGTACAATGGAATATCACTCAGCCATGAAATCAATGTCATAAGGCTAGTAGCAGCATGATGAGTGGATTTAGGTACGACGATTCTAAGTGAAATAAGTCACACAGAAAAGGGCACTTCTCATAAGGTGTCACTTATAGAGGGAATGTAAAATCCGTTACACTTGAACTGAATTACAAAACAGAACAGAGTCACACATGCAGAAAACACACTATGGCTGCTTAACGGGAAAGGTGAGGTGGGGTGATACATAAAACAAGAGTTTCAAATTAGCTCAGATACCGTTCCATAAACCCAATATGTAATAGACAAGACCTACTCCTTGCTCAGAGAACTGGACTCAACACGCCCGATTCACCGCACAAGAATATATCTGACTAGTAATAATCTTAAAACCTATGTATTGATATCTCTCTGTTAGTGTGTCAAGTGGGTGTAAAGCGGCATAAACACAGCCGTGAAAAGCAGCTAAACCCCATTATAAAAATAAATTACTTTTAAAAACCCATGAAACAAAGACAGGGAAAGAGAGAGAAATTCTTACACAATTCATTCAGGGGCTGTGATGCAACCTGGATTGACCATATCTAGACCCACAGCTGGATGAGACATAAGGGTGGACACTCTTGGGGCTGAGAGGTTTGGTGAGGTTGGGTGAGCAAACGCAGACCCTTTAAAGTAATACTGCGTGCTACCCATCGCATGGGTCCCAAATCTCCAGGTTCAAGGGCATCTTCCTACATCGAAAACATGCATGAGAAACCCAGAAGATGGTACACCGTGTGATGGGGAAAGGTTTCTAAAACGCACCTCATTTCTCATCTCCTTGTGCTCGGGTTCGCCATTCCAGCCACTTTACTAGCAATCTCCCTACTTGGAGCATCAGCACCTTTAACCTCCTGTTCCGTACAGGTTGCAATTTGTCCTGAGGATGAACGGGAAAACGGGGAACCAATGAGAGACTAGCTCTTGGTGTTGGGACAGGCACAGGTCACTCTATTTTCCCATCAGGAAGAAGAATTAACCACAGGCTCAGCCTGCCCCCCGGAACCAGAACAGGGCCTGAAGCCATCCTGTGCTTTTGCGGCCAGCTCCCAAAAAAGCGACTTGTAAAATGGAGCTTCAGGGCACTGCAATTCACAAACCTGCAGAGTTATAAATGATAACTCTCGTCCACAAATATATTGAGGGAAGGCAAAGAAGAGGATTTGAAATCAAGGCAGAATTGCAGGAAACAGATTTCAGTAGGTAGATTCGAATCGCCTTTAAAGCACATGAAAAGCAGCAAAACATCGACAATGATGCCCTTGGCCAAAAAGGGCGTATGCGTTTTTTCCTGAATATATTCAGGAAAAAACGCATACGCCCTTTTTGGCCAACCAAGCAACCTGGAAAGGCAAATCAGCGCTACAGAGAAGTCTCGCTTCCCATCGTTCAAAAGGGCCATGCTGAAAAAAGTGTCAAAACCAGAAATGCAGGACAGGCCATGGAGAAATGGGAGCCTTGCTACACTGATGGGCGGGATGTAAATTGCCAACAGCCACTCTGGAGAAGGGTACGGTGTGTCCTGAAACATCTAAAAAACACAGCTTAGAGAGCATAGGGCACTTCCACGCATGGGGGGATAAAGTGGGAAAATTGAAAATCAGCAAGACACAAGCACCCCAAAGTTTAGGGCTGCTCTGTTGACAAGGACCTCCACTTCATTCCACCTTAAATATCCCAGGAAAGCGAAAAATGGATAAAAAAGTTGTGGTCCTTATGTACAATGGAATATCACTCAGCCATGAAATCAATGTCATAAGGCTAGTAGCAGCATGATGAGTGGATTTAGGTACGACGATTCTAAGTGAAATAAGTCACACAGAAAAGGGCACTTCTCATAAGGTGTCACTTATAGAGGGAATGTAAAATCCGTTACACTTGAACTGAATTACAAAACAGAACAGAGTCACACATGCAGAAAACACACTATGGCTGCTTAACGGGAAAGGTGAGGTGGGGTGATACATAAAACAAGAGTTTCAAATTAGCTCAGATACCGTTCCATAAACCCAATATGTAATAGACAAGACCTACTCCTTGCTCAGAGAACTGGACTCAACACGCCCGATTCACCGCACAAGAATATATCTGACTAGTAATAATCTTAAAACCTATGTATTGATATCTCTCTGTTAGTGTGTCAAGTGGGTGTAAAGCGGCATAAACACAGCCGTGAAAAGCAGCTAAACCCCATTATAAAAATAAATTACTTTTAAAAACCCATGAAACAAAGACAGGGAAAGAGAGAGAAATTCTTACACAATTCGTTCAGGGGCTGTGATGCAACCTGGATTGACCATATCTAGACCCACAGCTGGATGAGACATAAGGGTGGACACTCTTGGGGCTGAGAGGTTTGGTGAGGTTGGGTGAGCAAACGCAGACCCTTTAAAGTAATACTGCGTGCTACCCATCGCATGGGTCCCAAATCTCCAGGTTCAAGGGCAGCTTCCTACATCGAAAACATGCATGAGAAACCCAGAAGATGGTAAACCGTGTGATGGGGAAAGGTTTCTAAAACGCACCTCATTTCTCATCTCCTTGTGCTCGGGTTCGCCATTCCAGCCACTTTACTAGCAATCTCCCTACTTGGAGCATCAGCACCTTTAACCTCCTGTTCTGTACAGGTTGCAATTTGTCCTGAGGAAGAACGGGAAGACGGGGAACCAATGAGAGACTAGCTCTTGGTGTTGGGACAGGCACAGGTCACTCTATTTTCCCATCAGGAAGAAGAATTAACCACAGGCTCAGCCTGCCCCCCGGAACCAGAACAGGGCCTGAAGCCATCCTGCGCTTTTGCGGCCAGCTCCCAAGAAAGCGACTTGTAAAATGGAGCTTCAGGGCACTGCAATTCACAAACCTGCAGAGTTATAAATGATAACTCTCGTCCACAAATATATTGAGGGAAGGCAAAGAAGAGGATTTGAAATCAAGGCAGAATTGCAGGAAACAGATTTCAGGAGGTAGATTCGAATCGCCTTTAAAGCACATGAAAAGCGGCAAAACATCGACAATGATGCCCTTGGCCAAAAAGGACGTATGCGTTTTTTCCTGAATATATTCAGGAAAAAACGCATATGTCCTTTTTGGCCAACCAAGCAACCTGGAAAGGCAAATCAGTGCTACAAAGAAGTCTCGCTTCCCAACGGTCAAAAGGGCCATGCTGAAAAAAGTGTCAAAACCAGAAATGCAGGACAGGCCATGGAGAAATGGGAGCCTTGCTACACTGACGGGCGGGATGTAAATTGCCAACAGCCACTCTGGAGAAGGGTACGGTGTGTCCTGAAACATCTAAAAAACACAGCTTAGAGAGCATAGGGCACTTCCACGCATGGGGGTATAAAGTGGGAAAATTGAAAATCAGCAAGACACAAGCACCCCAAAGTTTAGGGCTGCTCTGTTGACAAGGACCTCCACTTCATTCCACCTTAAATATCCCAGGAAAGCGAAAAATGGATAAAAAAGTTGCGGTCCTTATGTACAATGGAATATCACTCAGCCATGAAATCAATGTCATAAGGCTAGTAGCAGCATGATGAGTGGATTTAGGTACGACGATTCTAAGTGAAATAAGTCACACAGAAAAGGGCACTTCTCATAAGGTGTCACTTATAGAGGGAATGTAAAATCCGTTACACTTGAACTGAATTACAAAACAGAACAGAGTCACACATGCAGAAAACACACTATGGCTGCTTAACGGGAAAGGTGAGGTGGGGTGATACATAAAACAAGACTTTCAAATTAGCTCAGATACCGTTCCATAAACCCAATATGTAATAGACAAGACCTACTCCTTGCTCAGAGAACTGGACTCAACACTCCCGATTCACCGCACAAGAATATATCTGACTAGTAATAATCTTAAAACCTATGTATTGATATCTCTCTGTTAGTGTGTCAAGTGGGTGTAAAGCGGCATAAACACAGCCGTGAAAAGCAGCTAAACCCCATTATAAAAATAAATTACTTTTAAAAACCCATGAAACAAAGACAGGGAAAGAGAGAGAAATTCTTACACAATTCGTTCAGGGGCTGTGATGCAACCTGGATTGACCATATCTAGACCCACAGCTGGATGAGACATAAGGGTGGACACTCTTGGGGCTGAGAGGTTTGGTGAGGTTGGGTGAGCAAACGCAGACCCTTTAAAGTAATACTGCGTGCTACCCATCGCATGGGTCCCAAATCTCCAGGTTCAAGGGCAGCTTCCTACATCGAAAACATGCATGAGAAACCCAGAAGATGGTACACCGTGTGATGGGGAAAGGTTTCTAAAACGCACCTCATTTCTCATCTCCTTGTGCTCGGGTTCGCCATTCCAGCCACTTTACTAGCAATCTCCCTACTTGGAGCATCACCACCTTTAACCTCCTGTTCCGTACAGGTTGCAATTTGTCCTGAGGATGAACGGGAAAACGGGGAACCAATGAGAGACTAGCTCTTGGTGTTGGGACAGGCACAGGTCACTCTATTTTCCCATCAGGAAGAAGAATTAACCACAGGCTCAGCCTGCCCCCCGGAACCAGAACAGGGCCTGAAGCCATCCTGCGCTTTTGCGGCCAGCTCCCAAAAAAGCGACTTGTAAAATGGAGCTTCAGGGCACTGCAATTCACAAACCTGCAGAGTTATAAATGATAACTCTCGTCCACAAATATATTGAGGGAAGGCAAAGAAGAGGATTTGAAATCAAGGCAGAATTGCAGGAAACAGATTTCAGTAGGTAGATTCGAATCGCCTTTAAAGCACATGAAAAGCGGCAAAACATCGACAATGATGCCCTTGGCCAAAAAGGACGTATGCGTTTTTTCCTGAATATATTCAGGAAAAAACGCATATGTCCTTTTTGGCCAACCAAGCAACCTGGAAAGGCAAATCAGTGCTACAAAGAAGTCTCGCTTCCCAACGGTCAAAAGGGCCATGCTGAAAAAAGTGTCAAAACCAGAAATGCAGGACAGGCCATGGAGAAATGGGAGCCTTGCTACACTGACGGGCGGGATGTAAATTGCCAACAGCCACTCTGGAGAAGGGTACGGTGTGTCCTGAAACATCTAAAAAACACAGCTTAGAGAGCATAGGGCACTTCCACGCATGGGGGTATAAAGTGGGAAAATTGAAAATCAGCAAGACACAAGCACCCCAAAGTTTAGGGCTGCTCTGTTGACAAGGACCTCCACTTCATTCCACCTTAAATATCCCAGGAAAGCGAAAAATGGATAAAAAAGTTGCGGTCCTTATGTACAATGGAATATCACTCAGCCATGAAATCAATGTCATAAGGCTAGTAGCAGCATGATGAGTGGATTTAGGTACGACGATTCTAAGTGAAATAAGTCACACAGAAAAGGGCACTTCTCATAAGGTGTCACTTATAGAGGGAATGTAAAATCCGTTACACTTGAACTGAATTACAAAACAGAACAGAGTCACACATGCAGAAAACACACTATGGCTGCTTAACGGGAAAGGTGAGGTGGGGTGATACATAAAACAAGAGTTTCAAATTAGCTCAGATACCGTTCCATAAACCCAATATGTAATAGACAAGACCTACTCCTTGCTCAGAGAACTGGACTCAACACTCCCGATTCACCGCACAAGAATATATCTGACTAGTAATAATCTTAAAACCTATGTATTGATATCTCTCTGTTAGTGTGTCAAGTGGGTGTAAAGCGGCATAAACACAGCCGTGAAAAGCAGCTAAACCCCATTATAAAAATAAATTACTTTTAAAAACCCATGAAACAAAGACAGGGAAAGAGAGAGAAATTCTTACACAATTCGTTCAGGGGCTGTGATGCAACCTGGATTGACCATATCTAGACCCACAGCTGGATGAGACATAAGGGTGGACACTCTTGGGGCTGAGAGGTTTGGTGAGGTTGGGTGAGCAAACGCAGACCCTTTAAAGTAATACTGCGTGCTACCCATCGCATGGGTCCCAAATCTCCAGGTTCAAGGGCAGCTTCCTACATCGAAAACATGCATGAGAAACCCAGAAGATGGTACACCGTGTGATGGGGAAAGGTTTCTAAAACGCACCTCATTTCTCATCTCCTTGTGCTCGGGTTCGCCATTCCAGCCACTTTACTAGCAATCTCCCTACTTGGATCATCACCACCTTTAACCTCCTGTTCCGTACAGGTTGCAATTTGTCCTGAGGATGAACGGGAAAACGGGGAACCAATGAGAGACTAGCTCTTGGTGTTGGGACAGGCACAGGTCACTCTATTTTCCCATCAGGAAGAAGAATTAACCACAGGCTCAGCCTGCCCCCCGGAACCAGAACAGGGCCTGAAGCCATCCTGCGCTTTTGCGGCCAGCTCCCAAAAAAGCGACTTGTAAAATGGAGCTTCAGGGCACTGCAATTCACAAACCTGCAGAGTTATAAATGATAACTCTCGTCCACAAATATATTGAGGGAAGGCAAAGAAGAGGATTTGAAATCAAGGCAGAATTGCAGGAAACAGATTTCAGTAGGTAGATTCGAATCGCCTTTAAAGCACATGAAAAGCGGCAAAACATCGACAATGATGCCCTTGGCCAAAAAGGGCGTATGCGTTTTTTCCTGAATATATTCAGGAAAAAACGCATACGCCCTTTTTGGCCAACCAAGCAACCTGGAAAGGCAAATCAGCGCTACAAAGAAGTCTCGCTTCCCATCGGTCAAAAGGGCCATGCTGAAAAAAGTGTCAAAACCAGAAATGCAGGACAGGCCATGGAGAAATGGGAGCCTTGCTACACTGATGGGCGGGATGTAAATTGCCAACAGCCACTCTGCAGAAGGGTACGGTGTGTCCTGAAACATCTAAAAAACACAGCTTAGAGAGCATAGGGCACTTCCACGCATGGGGGGATAAAGTGAGAAAATTGAAAATCAGCAAGACACAAGCACCCCAAAGTTTAGGGCTGCTCTGTTGACAAGGACCTCCACTTCATTCCACCTTAAATATCCCAGGAAAGCGAAAAATGGATAAAAAAGTGGTGGTCCTTATGTACAATGGAATATCACTCAGCCATGAAATCAATGTCATAAGGCTAGTAGCAGCATGATGAGTGGATTTAGGTACGACGATTCTAAGTGAAATAAGTCACACAGAAAAGGGCACTTCTCATAAGGTGTCACTTATAGAGGGAATGAAAAATCCGTTACACTTGAACTGAATTACAAAACAGAACAGAGTCACACATGCAGAAAACACACTATGGCTGCTTAACGGGAAAAGTGAGGTGGGGTGATACATAAAACAAGACTTTCAAATTAGCTCAGATACCGTTCCATAAACCCAATATGTAATAGACAAGACCTACTCCTTGCTCAGAGAACTGGACTCAACACGCCCGATTCACCACACAAGAATATATCTGACTAGTAATAATCTTAAAACCTATGTATTGATATCTCTCTGTTAGTGTGTCAAGTGGGTGTAAAGCGGCATAAACACAGCCGTGAAAAGCAGCTAAACCCCATTATAAAAATAAATTACTTTTAAAAACCCATGAAACAAAGATAGGGAAAGAGAGAGAAATTCTTACACAATTCGTTCAGGGGCTGTGATGCAACCTGGATTGACCATATCTAGACCCACAGCTGGATGAGACATAAGGGTGGACACTCTTGGGGCTGAGAGGTTTGGTGAGGTTGGGTGAGCAAACACAGACCCTTTAAAGTAATACTGTGTGCTACCCATCGCATGGGTCCCAAATCTCCAGGTTCAAGGGCATCTTCCTACATCGAAAACATGCATGAGAAACCCAGAAGATGGTACACCGTGTGATGGGGAAAGGTTTCTAAAACGCACCTCATTTCTCATCTCCTTGTGCTCGGGTTCGCCTTTCCAGCCACTTTACTAGCAATCTCCCTACTTGGAGCATCAGCACCTTTAACCTCCTGTTCCGTACAGGTTGCAATTTGTCCTGAGGATGAACGGGAAGACTGGGAACCAATGAGAGACTAGCTCTTGGTGTTGGGACAGGCACAGGTCACTCTATTTTCCCATCAGGAAGAAGAATTAACCACAGGCTCAGACTGCCCCCCGGAACCAGAACAGGGCCTGAAGCCATCCTGCGCTTTTGCGGCCAGCTCCCAAAAAAGCGACTTGTAAAATGGAGCTTCAGGGCACTGCAATTCACAAACCTGCAGAGTTATAAATGATAACTCTCGTCCACAAATATATTGAGGGAAGGCAAAGAAGAGGATTTGAAATCAAGGCAGAATTGCAGGAAACAGATTTCAGGAGGTAGATTCGAATCGCCTTTAAAGCACATGAAAAACGGCAAAACATCGACAATGATGCCCTTGGCCAAAAAGGGCGTATGCGTTTTTTCCTGAATATATTCAGGAAAAAACGCATACGCCCTTTTTGGCCAACCAAGCAACCTGGAAAGGCAAATCAGCGCTACAAAGAAGTCTCGCTTCCCATCGGTCAAAAGGGCCATGCTGAAAAAAGTGTCAAAACCAGAAATGCAGGACAGGCCATGGAGAAATGGGAGCCTTGCTACACTGATGGGCGGGATGTAAATTGCCAACAGCCACTCTGGAGAAGGGTACGGTGTGTCCTGAAACATCTAAAAAACACAGCTTAGAGAGCATAGGGCACTTCCACGCATGGGGGGATAAAGTGGGAAAATTGAAAATCAGCAAGACACAAGCACCCCAAAGTTTAGGGCTGCTCTGTTGACAAGGACCTCCACTTCATTCCACCTTAAATATCCCAGGAAAGCGAAAAATGGATAAAAAAGTTGTGGTCCTTATGTACAATGGAATATCACTCAGCCATGAAATCAATGTCATAAGGCTAGTAGCAGCATGATGAGTGGATTTAGGTACGACGATTCTAAGTGAAATAAGTCACACAGAAAAGGACACCTCTCATAAGGTGTCACTTATAGAGGGAATGTAAAAACCGTTATACTTGAACTGAATTACAAAACAGAACAGAGTCACACATGCAGAAAACACACTATGGCTGCTTAACGGGAAAGGTGAGGTGGGGTGATACATAAAACAAGAGTTTCAAATTAGCTCAGATACCGTTCCATAAACCCAATACGTAATAGACAAGACCTACTCCTTGCTCAGAGAACTGGACTCAACAGGCCCGATTCACCACACAAGAATATATCTGACTAGTAATAATCTTAAAACCTATGTATTGATATCTCTCTGTTAGTGTGTCAAGTGGGTGTAAAGCGGCATAAACACAGCCGTGAAAAGCAGCTAAACCCCATTATAAAAATAAATTACTTTTAAAAACCCATGAAACAAAGACAGGGAAAGAGAGAGAAATTCTTACACAATTCGTTCAGGGGCTGTGATGCAACCTGGATTGACCATATCTAGACCCACAGCTGGATGAGACATAAGGGTGGACACTCTTGGGGCTGAGAGGTTTGGTGAGGTTGCGTGAGCAAACGCAGACCCTTTAAAGTAATACTGCGTGCTACCCATCGCATGGGTCCCAAATCTCCAGGTTCAAGGGCATCTTCCTACATCGAAAACATGCATGAGAAACCCAGAAGATGGTACACCGTGTGATGGGGAAAGGTTTCTAAAACGCACCTCATTTCTCATCTCCTTGTGCTCGGCTTCGCCATTCCAGCCACTTTACTAGCAATCTCCCTACTTGGAGCCTCAGCACCTTTAACCTCCTGTTCCGTACAGGTTGCAATTTGTCCTGAGGATGAACGGGAAGACGGGGAACCAATGAGAGACTAGCTCTTGGTGTTGGGACAGGCACAGGTCACTCTATTTTCCCATCAGGAAGAAGAATTAACCACAGGCTCAGACTGCCCCCCGGAACCAGATCAGGGCCTGAAGCCATCCTGCGCTTTTGCGGCCAGCTCCCAAAAAAGCGACTTGTAAAATGGAGCTTCAGGGCACTGCAATTCACAAACCTGCAGAGTTATAAATGATAACTCTCGTCCACAAATATATTGAGGGAAGGCAAAGAAGAGGATTTGAAATCAAGGCAGAATTGCAGGAAACAGATTTCAGGAGGTAGATTCGAATCGCCTTTAAAGCACATGAAAAGCGGCAAAACATCGACAATGATGCCCTTGGCCAAAAAGGGCGTATGCGTTTTTTCCTGAATATATTCAGGAAAAAACGCATACGCCCTTTTTGGCCAACCAAGCAACCTGGAAAGGCAAATCAGCGCTACGAAGAAGTCTCGCTTCCCATCGGTCAAAAGGGCCATGCCGAAAAAAGTGTCAAAACCAGAAATGCAGGACAGGCCATGGAGAAATGGGAGCCTTGCTACACTGATGGGCGGGATGTAAATTGCCAACAGCCACTCTGGAGAAGTGTACGGTGTGTCCTGAAACATCTAAAAAACACAGCTTAGAGAGCATAGGGCACTTCCACGCATGGGGGTATAAAGTGGGAAAATTGAAAATCAGCAAGACACAAGCACCCCAAAGTTTAGGGCTGCTCTGTTGACAAGGACCTCCACTTCATTCCACCTTAAATATCCCAGGAAAGCGAAAAATGGATAAAAGAGTTGTGGTCCTTATGTACAATGGAATATCACTCAGCCATGAAATCAATGTCATAAGGCTAGTAGCAGCATGATGAGTGGATTTAGGTAAGACGATTCTAAGTGAAATAAGTCACACAGAAAAGGACACTTCTCATAAGGTGTCACTTATAGAGGGAATGTAAAAACCGTTACACTTGAACTGAATTACAAAACAGAACAGAGTCACACATGCAGAAAACACACTATGGCTGCTTAACGGGAAAGGTGAGGTGGGGTGATACATAAAAGAAGAGTTTCCAATTAGCTCCGATACCGTTCCATAAACCCAATATGTAATAGACAAGACCTACTCCTTGCTCAGAGAACTGGACTCAACACGCCCGATTCACCGCACAAGAATATATCTGACTAGTAATAATCTTAAAACCTATGTATTGATATCTCTCTGTTAGTGTGTCAAGTGGGTGTAAAGCGGCATAAACACAGCCGTGAAAAGCAGCTAAATCCCATTATAAAAATAAATTACTTTTAAAAACCCATGAAACAAAGACAGGGAAAGAGAGAGAAATTCTTACACAATTCGTTCAGGGGCTGTGATGCAACCTGGATTGACCATATCTAGACCCACAGCTGGATGAGACATAAGGGTGGACACTCTTGGGGCTGAGAGGTTTGGTGAGGTTGGGTGAGCAAACGCAGACCCTTTAAAGTAATACTGCGTGCTACCCATCACATGGGTCCCAAATCTCCAGGTTCAAGGGCATCTTCCTACATCGAAAACATGCATGAGAAACCCAGAAGATGGTACACCATGTGATGGGGAAAGGTTTCTAAAACGCACCTCATTTCTCATCTCCTTGTGCTCGGGTTCGCCATTCCAGCCACTTTACTAGCAATCTCCCTACTTGGAGCATCAGCACCTTTAACCTCCTGTTCCTTACAGGTTGCAATTTGTCCTGAGGATGAACGGGAAAACGGGGAACCAATGAGAGACTAGCTCTTGGTGTTGGGACAGGCGCAGTTCACTCTATTTTCCCATCAGGAAGAAGAATTAATCACAGGCTCAGCCTGCCCCCCGGAACCAGAACAGGGCCTGAAGCCATCCTGCCCTTTTGCGGCCAGCTCCCAAAAAAGCGACTTGTAAAATGGAGCTTCAGGGCACTGCAATTCACAAACCTGCAGAGTTATAAATGATAACTCTCGTCCACAAATATATTGAGGGAAGGCAAAGAAGAGGATTTGAAATCAAGGCAGAATTGCAGGAAACAGATTTCAGGAGGTAGATTCGAATCGCCTTTAAAGCACATGAAAAGCGGCAAAACGTTGACAATGATGCCCTTGGCCAAAAAGGGCGTATGAGTTTTTTCCTGAATATATTCAGGAAAAAACGCATACGCCCTTTTTGGCCAACCAAGCAACCTGGAAAGGCAAATCAGCGCTACAAAGAAGTCTCGCTTCCCATCGGTCAAAAGGGCCATGCTGAAAAAAGTGTCAAAACCAGAAATGCAGGACAGGCCATGGAGAAATGGGAGCCTTGCTACACTGATGGGCGGGATGTAAATTGCCAACAGCCACTCTGGAGAAGTGTACGGTGTGTCCTGAAACATCTAAAAAACAAAGCTTAGAGAGCATAGGGCACTTCCACGCATGGGGGAATAAAGTGGGAAAATTGAAAATCAGCAAGACACAAGCACCCCAAAGTTTAGGACTGCTCTGTTGACAAGGACCTCCACTTCATTCCACCTTAAATATCCCAGGAAAGCGAAAAATGGATAAAAAACTGGTGGTCCTTATGTACAATGGAATATCACTCAGCCATGAAATCAATGTCATAAGGCTAGTAGCAGCATGATGAGTGGATTTATGTACGACGTTTCTAAGTGAAATAAGTCACACAGAAAAGGACACTTCTCATAAGGTGTCACTTATAGAGGGAATGTAAAAACCGTTACACTTGAACTGAATTACAAAACAGAACAGAGTCACACATGCAGAAAATACACTATGGATGCTTAACGGGAAAGGTGAGTTGGGGTGATACATAAAACAAGAGTTTCAAATTAGCTCAGATACCGTTCCATAAACCCAATATGTAATAGACAAGACCTACTCCTTGCTCAGAGAACTGGACTCAACACGCCCGATTCACCACACAAGAATATATCTGACTAGTAATAATCTTAAAACCTATGTATTGATATCTCTCTGTTAGTGTGTCAAGTGGGTGTAAAGTGGCATAAACACAGCCGTGAAAAGCAGCTAAACCCCATTATAAAAATAAATTACTTTTAAAAACCCATGAAACAAAGACAGGGAAAGAGAGAGAAATTCTTACACAATTCGTTCATGGGCTGTGATGCAACCTGGATTGACCATATCTAGACCCACAGCTGGATGAGACATAAGGGTGGACACTCTTGGGGCTGAGAGGTTTGGTGAGGTTGGGTGAGCAAACGCAGACCCTTTAAAGTAATACTGCGTGCTACCCATCGCATGGGTCCCAAATCTCCAGGTTCAAGGGCATCTTCCTACATCGAAAACATGCATGAGAAACCCAGAAGATGGTACACCGTGTGATGGGGAAAGGTTTCTAAAACGCACCTCATTTCTCATCTCCTTGTGCTCGGCTTCGCCATTCCAGCCACTTTACTAGCAATCTCCCTACTTGGAGCCTCAGCACCTTTAACCTCCTGTTCCGTACAGGTTGCAATTTGTCCTGAGGATGAACGGGAAGACGGGGAACCAATGAGAGACTAGCTCTTGGTGTTGGGACAGGCACAGGTCACTCTATTTTGCCAACAGGAAGAAGAATTAACCACAGGCTCAGACTGCCCCCCAGAACCAGAACAGGGCCTGAAGCCATCCTGCGCTTTTGCGGCCAGCTCCCAAAAAAGCGACTTGTAAAATGGAGCTTCAGGGCACTGCAATTCACAAACCTGCAGAGTTATAAATGATAACTCTCGTCCACAAATATATTGAGGGAAGGCAAAGAAGAGGATTTGAAATCAAGGCAGAATTGCAGGAAACAGATTTCAGGAGGTAGATTCGAATCGCCTTTAAAGCACATGAAAAGCGGCAAAACATCGACAATGATGCCCTTGGCCAAAAAGGGCGTATGCGTTTTTTCCTGAATATATTCAGGAAAAAACGCATACGCCATTTTTGGCCAACCAAGCAACCAGGAAAGGCAAATCAGCGCTACAAAGAAGTCTCGCTTCCCATCGGTCAAAAGGGCCATGCTGAAAAAAGTGTCAAAACCAGAAATGCAGGACAGGACATGGAGAAATGGGAGCCTTGCTACACTGATGGGCGGGGTGTAAATTGCCAACAGCCACTCTGGAGAAGGGTACGGTGTGTCCTGAAACATCTAAAAAACACAGCTTAGAGAGCATAGGGCACTTCCACGCATGGGGGAATAAAGTGGGAAAATTGAAAATCAGCAAGACACAAGCACCCCAAAGTTTAGGACTGCTCTGTTGACAAGGACCTCCACTTCATTCCACCTTAAATATCCCAGGAAAGCGAAAAATGGATAAAAAAGTGGTGGTCCTTATGTACAATGGAATATCACTCAGCCATGAAATCAATGTCATAAGGCTAGTAGCAGCATGATGAGTGGATTTAGGTACGACGATTCTAAGTGAAATAAGTCACACAGAAAAGGACACTTCTCATAAGGTGTCACTTATAGAGGGAATGTAAAAACCGTTACACTTGAACTGAATTACAAAACAGAACAGAGTCACACATGCAGAAAACACACTATGGCTGCTTAACGGGAAAGGTGAGGTGGGGTGATACATAAAACAAGATTTTCAAATTAGCTCAGATACCGTTCCATAAACCCAATATGTAATAGACAAGACCTACTCCTTGCTCAGAGAACTGGACTCAACACGCCCGATTCACCGCACAAGAATATATCTGACTAGTAATAATCTTAAAACCTATGTATTGATATCTCTCTGTTAGTGTGTCAAGTGGGTGTAAAGCGGCATAAACACAGCCGTGAAAAGCAGCTAAACCCCATTATAAAAATAAATTACTTTTAAAAACCCATGAAACAAAGACAGGGAAAGAGAGAGAAATTCTTACACAATTCGTTCAGGGGCTGTGATGCAACCTGGATTGACCATATCTAGACCCACAGCTGGATGAGACATAAGGGTGGACACTCTTGGGGCTGAGAGGTTTGGTGAGGTTGCGTGAGCAAACGCAGACCCTTTAAAGTAATACTGCGTGCTACCCATCGCATGGGTCCCAAATCTCCAGGTTCAAGGGCATCTTCCTACATCGAAAACATGCATGAGAAACCCAGAAGATGGTACACCGTGTGATGGGGAAAGGTTTCTAAAACGCACCTCATTTCTCATCTCCTTGTGCTCGGCTTCGCCATTCCAGCCACTTTACTAGCAATCTCCCTACTTGGAGCCTCAGCACCTTTAACCTCCTGTTCCGTACAGGTTGCAATTTGTCCTGAGGATGAACGGGAAGACGGGGAACCAATGAGAGACTAGCTCTTGGTGTTGGGACAGGCACAGGTCACTCTATTTTCCCATCAGGAAGAAGAATTAACCACAGGCTCAGACTGCCCCCCGGAACCAGAACAGGGCCTGAAGCCATCCTGCGCTTTTGCGGCCAGCTCCCAAAAAAGCGACTTGTAAAATGGAGCTTCAGGGCACTGCAATTCACAAACCTGCAGAGTTATAAATGATAACTCTCGTCCACAAATATATTGAGGGAAGGCAAAGAAGAGGATTTGAAATCAAGGCAGAATTGCAGGAAACAGATTTCAGGAGGTAGATTCGAATCGCCTTTAAAGCACATGAAAAGCGGCAAAACCTCGACAATGATGCCCTTGGCCAAAAAGGGCGTATGCGTTTTTTCCTGAATATATTCAGGAAAAAAGCATACGCCCTTTTTGGCCAACCAAGCAACCTGGAAAGGCAAATCAGCGCTACAAAGAAGTCTCGCTTCCCATCGGTCAAAAGGGCCATGCTGAAAAAAGTGTCAAAACCAGAAATGCAGGACAGGACATGGAGAAATGGGAGCCTTGCTACACTGATGGGCGGGGTGTAAATTGCCAACAGCCACTCTGGAGAAGGGTACGGTGTGTCCTGAAACATCTAAAAAACACAGCTTAGAGAGCATTGGGCACTTCCACGCATGGGGGAATAAAGTGGGAAAATTGAAAATCAGCAAGACACAAGCACCCCAAAGTTTAGGACTGCTCTGTTGACAAGGACCTCCACTTCATTCCACCTTAAATATCCCAGGAAAGCGAAAAATGGATAAAAAAGTGGTGGTCCTTATGTACAATGGAATATCACTCAGCCATGAAATCAATGTCATAAGGCTAGTAGCAGCATGATGAGTGGATTTAGGTACAACGATTCTAAGTGAAATAAGTCACACAGAAAAGGACACTTCTCATAAGGTGTCACTTATAGAGGGAATGTAAAAACCGTTACACTTGAACTGAATTACAAAACAGAACAGAGTCACACATGCAGAAAACACACTATGGCTGCTTAACGGGAAAGGTGAGGTGGGGTGATACATAAAACAAGACTTTCAAATTAGCTCAGATACCGTTCCATAAACCCAATATGTAATAGACAAGACCTACTCCTTGCTCAGAGAACTGGACTCAACACGCCCGATTCACCGCACAAGAATATATCTGACTAGTAATAATCTTAAAACCTATGTATTGATATCTCTCTGTTAGTGTGTCAAGTGGGTGTAAAGCGGCATAAACACAGCCGTGAAAAGCAGCTAAACCCCATTATAAAAATAAATTACTTTTAAAAACCCATGAAACAAAGACAGGGAAAGAGAGAGAAATTCTTACACAATTCGTTCAGGGGCTGTGATGCAACCTGGATTGACCATATCTAGACCCACAGCTGGATGAGACATAAGGGTGGACACTCTTGGGGCTGAGAGGTTTGGTGAGGTTGCGTGAGCAAACGCAGACCCTTTAAAGTAATACTGCGTGCTACCCATCGCATGGGTCCCAAATCTCCAGGTTCAAGGGCATCTTCCTACATCGAAAACATGCATGAGAAACCCAGAAGATGGTACACCGTGTGATGGGGAAAGGTTTCTAAAACGCACGTCATTTCTCATCTCCTTGTGCTCGGCTTCGCCATTCCAGCCACTTTACTAGCAATCTCCCTACTTGGAGCCTCAGCACCTTTAACCTCCTGTTCCGTACAGGTTGCAATTTGTCCTGAGAATGAACGGGAAGACGGGGAACCAATGCGAGACTAGCTCTTGGTGTTGGGACAGGCACAGGTCACTCTATTTTCCCATCAGGAAGAAGAATTAACCACAGGCTCAGACTGCCCCCCGGAACCAGAACAGGGCCTGAAGCCATCCTGCGCTTTTGCGGCCAGCTCCCAAAAATGCGACTTGTAAAATGTAGCTTCAGGGCACTGCAATTCACAAACCTGCAGAGTTATAAATGATAACTCTCGTCCACAAATATATTGAGGGAAGGCAAAGAAGAGGATTTGAAATCAAGGCAGAATTGCAGGAAACAGATTTCAGGAGGTAGATTCGAATCGCCTTTAAAGCACATGAAAAGCGGCAAAACATCGACAATGATGCCCTTGGCCAAAAAGGGCGTATGCGTTTTTTCCTGAATATATTCAGGAAAAAACGCATACGCCCTTTTTGGCCAACCAAGCAACCTGGAAAGGCAAATCAGCGCTACGAAGAAGTCTCGATTCCCATCGGTCAAAAGGGCCATGCCGAAAAAAGTGTCAAAACCAGAAATGCAGGACAGGCCATGGAGAAATGGGAGCCTTGCTACACTGATGGGCGGGATGTAAATTGCCAACAGCCACTCTGGAGAAGTGTACGGTGTGTCCTGAAACATCTAAAAAACACAGCTTAGAGAGCATAGGGCACTTCCACGCATGGGGGTATAAAGTGGGAAAATTGAAAATCAGCAAGACACAAGCACCCCAAAGTTTAGGGCTGCTCTGTTGACAAGGACCTCCACTTCATTCCACCTTAAATATCCCAGGAAAGCGAAAAATGGATAAAAGAGTTGTGGTCCTTATGTACAATGGAATATCACTCAGCCATGAAATCAATGTCATAAGGCTAGTAGCAGCATGATGAGTGGATTTAGGTAAGATGATTCTAAGTGAAATAAGTCACACAGAAAAGGACACTTCTCATAAGGTGTCACTTATAGAGGGAATGTAAAAACCGTTACACTTGAACTGAATTACAAAACAGAACAGAGTCACACATGCAGAAAACACACTATGGCTGCTTAACGGGAAAGGTGAGGTGGGGTGATACATAAAAGAAGAGTTTCCAATTAGCTCCGATACCATTCCATAAACCCAATATGTAATAGACAAGACCTACTCCTTGCTCAGAGAACTGGACTCAACACGCCCGATTCACCGCACAAGAATATATCTGACTAGTAATAATCTTAAAACCTATGTATTGATATCTCTCTGTTAGTGTGTCAAGTGGGTGTAAAGCGGCATAAACACAGCCGTGAAAAGCAGCTAAACCCCATTATAAAAATAAATTACTTTTAAAAACCCATGAAACAAAGACAGGGAAAGAGAGAGAAATTCTTACACAATTCGTTCAGGGGCTGTGATGCAACCTGGATTGACCATATCTAGACCCACAGCTGGATGAGACATAAGGGTGGACACTCTTGGGGCTGAGAGGTTTGGTGAGGTTGGGTGAGCAAACGCAGACCCTTTAAAGTAATACTGCGTGCTACCCATCACATGGGTCCCAAATCTCCAGGTTCAAGGGCATCTTCCTACATCGAAAACATGCATGAGAAACCCAGAAGATGGTACACCATGTGATGGGGAAAGGTTTCTAAAACGCACCTCATTTCTCATCTCCTTGTGCTCGGGTTCGCCATTCCAGCCACTTTACTAGCAATCTCCCTACTTGGAGCATCAGCACCTTTAACCTCCTGTTCCTTACAGGTTGCAATTTGTCCTGAGGATGAACGGGAAAACGGGGAACCAATGAGAGACTAGCTCTTGGTGTTGGGACAGGCGCAGTTCACTCTATTTTCCCATCAGGAAGAAGAATTAATCACAGGCTCAGCCTGCCCCCCGGAACCAGAACAGGGCCTGAAGCCATCCTGCCCTTTTGCGGCCAGCTCCCAAAAAAGCGACTTGTAAAATGGAGCTTCAGGGCACAGCAATTCACAAACCTGCAGAGTTATAAATGATAACTCTCGTCCACAAATATATTGAGGGAAGGCAAAGAAGAGGATTTGAAATCAAGGCAGAATTGCAGGAAACAGATTTCAGGAGGTAGATTCGAATCGCCTTTAAAGCACATGAAAAGCGGCAAAACGTTGACAATGATGCCCTTGGCCAAAAAGGGCGTATGCGTTTTTTCCTGAATATATTCAGGAAAAAACGCATACGCCCTTTTTGGCCAACCAAGCAACCTGGAAAGGCAAATCAGCGCTACAAAGAAGTCTCGCTTCCCATCGGTCAAAAGGGCCATGCTGAAAAAAGTGTCAAAACCAGAAATGCAGGACAGGCCATGGAGAAATGGGAGCCTTGCTACACTGATGGGCGGGATGTAAATTGCCAACAGCCACTCTGGAGAAGTGTACGGTGTGTCCTGAAACATCTAAAAAACACAGCTGAGAGAGCATAGGGCACTTCCACGCATGGGGGAATAAAGTGGGAAAATTGAAAATCAGCAAGACACAAGCACCCCAAAGTTTAGGACTGCTCTGTTGACAAGGACCTCCACTTCATTCCACCTTAAATATCCCAGGAAAGCGAAAAATGGATAAAAAACTGGTGGTCCTTATGTACAATGGAATATCACTCAGCCATGAAATCAATGTCATAAGGCTAGTAGCAGCATGATGAGTGGATTTATGTACGACGTTTCTAAGTGAAATAAGTCACACAGAAAAGGACACTTCTCATAAGGTGTCACTTATAGAGGGAATGTAAAAACCGTTACACTTGAACTGAATTACAAAACAGAACAGAGTCACACATGCAGAAAATACACTATGGCTGCTTAACGGGAAAGGTGAGTTGGGGTGATACATAAAACAAGAGTTTCCAATTAGCTCCGATACCGTTCCATAAACCCAATATGTAATAGACAAGACCTACTCCTTGCTCAGAGAACTGGACTCAACACGCCCGATTCACCGCACAAGAATATATCTGACTAGTAATAATCTTAAAACCTATGTATTGATATCTCTCTGTTAGTGTGTCAAGTGGGTGTAAAGCGGCATAAACACAGCCGTGAAAAGCAGCTAAACCCCATTATAAAAATAAATTACTTTTAAAAACCCATGAAACAAAGACAGGGAAAGAGAGAGAAATTCTTACACAATTCGTTCAGGGGCTGTGATGCAACCTGGATTGACCATATCTAGACCCACAGCTGGATGAGACATAAGGGTGGACACTCTTGGGGCTGAGAGGTTTGGTGAGGTTGGGTGAGCAAATGCAGACCCTTTAAAGTAATACTGCGTGCTACCCATCACATGGGTCCCAAATCTCCAGGTTCAAGGGCATCTTCCTACATCGAAAACATGCATGAGAAACCCAGAAGATGGTACACCATGTGATGGGGAAAGGTTTCTAAAACGCACCTCATTTCTCATCTCCTTGTGCTCGGGTTCGCCATTCCAGCCACTTTACTAGCAATCTCCCTACTTGGAGCATCAGCACCTTTAACCTCCTGTTCCTTACAGGTTGCAATTTGTCCTGAGGATGAACGGGAAAACGGGGAACCAATGAGAGACTAGCTCTTGGTGTTGGGACAGGCGCAGGTCACTCTATTTTCCCATCAGGAAGAAGAATTAATCACAGGCTCAGCCTGCCCCCCGGAACCAGAACAGGGCCTGAAGCCATCCTGCCCTTTTGCGGCCAGCTCCCAAAAAAGCGACTTGTAAAATGGAGCTTCAGGGCACTGCAATTCACAAACCTGCAGAGTTATAAATGATAACTCTCGTCCACAAATATATTGAGGGAAGGCAAAGAAGAGGATTTGAAATCAAGGCAGAATTGCAGGAAACAGATTTCAGGAGGTAGATTCGAATCGCCTTTAAAGCACATGAAAAGCGGCAAAACGTTGACAATGATGCCCTTGGCCAAAAAGGGCGTATGAGTTTTTTCCTGAATATATTCAGGAAAAAACGCATACGCCCTTTTTGGCCAACCAAGCAACCTGGAAAGGCAAATCAGCGCTACAAAGAAGTCTCGCTTCCCATCGGTCAAAAGGGCCATGCTGAAAAAAGTGTCAAAACCAGAAATGCAGGACAGGCCATGGAGAAATGGGAGCCTTGCTACACTGATGGGCGGGATGTAAATTGCCAACAGCCACTCTGGAGAAGTGTACGGTGTGTCCTGAAACATCTAAAAAACAAAGCTTAGAGAGCATAGGGCACTTCCACGCATGGGGGAATAAAGTGGGAAAATTGAAAATCAGCAAGACACAAGCACCCCAAAGTTTAGGACTGCTCTGTTGACAAGGACCTCCACTTCATTCCACCTTAAATATCCCAGGAAAGCGAAAAATGGATAAAAAACTGGTGGTCCTTATGTACAATGGAATATCACTCAGCCATGAAATCAATGTCATAAGGCTAGTAGCAGCATGATGAGTGGATTTATGTACGACGTTTCTAAGTGAAATAAGTCACACAGAAAAGGACACTTCTCATAAGGTGTCACTTATAGAGGGAATGTAAAAACCGTTACACTTGAACTGAATTACAAAACAGAACAGAGTCACACATGCAGAAAATACACTATGGATGCTTAACGGGAAAGGTGAGTTGGGGTGATACATAAAACAAGAGTTTCAAATTAGCTCAGATACCGTTCCATAAACCCAATATGTAATAGACAAGACCTACTCCTTGCTCAGAGAACTGGACTCAACACGCCCGATTCACCACACAAGAATATATCTGACTAGTAATAATCTTAAAACCTATGTATTGATATCTCTCTGTTAGTGTGTCAAGTGGGTGTAAAGTGGCATAAACACAGCCGTGAAAAGCAGCTGAACCCCATTATAAAAATAAATTACTTTTAAAAACCCATGAAACAAAGACAGGGAAAGAGAGAGAAATTCTTACACAATTCGTTCATGGGCTGTGATGCAACCTGGATTGACCATATCTAGACCCACAGCTGGATGAGACATAAGGGTGGACACTCTTGGGGCTGAGAGGTTTGGTGAGGTTGGGTGAGCAAACGCAGACCCTTTAAAGTAATACTGCGTGCTACCCATCGCATGGGTCCCAAATCTCCAGGTTCAAGGGCATCTTCCTACATCGAAAACATGCATGAGAAACCCAGAAGATGGTACACCGTGTGATGGGGAAAGGTTTCTAAAACGCACCTCATTTCTCATCTCCTTGTGCTCGGCTTCGCCATTCCAGCCACTTTACTAGCAATCTCCCTACTTGGAGCCTCAGCACCTTTAACCTCCTGTTCCGTACAGGTTGCAATTTGTCCTGAGGATGAACGGGAAGACGGGGAACCAATGAGAGACTAGCTCTTGGTGTTGGGACAGGCACAGGTCACTCTATTTTGCCAACAGGAAGAAGAATTAACCACAGGCTCAGACTGCCCCCCAGAACCAGAACAGGGCCTGAAGCCATCCTGCGCTTTTGCGGCCAGCTCCCAAAAAAGCGACTTGTAAAATGGAGCTTCAGGGCACTGCAATTCACAAACCTGCAGAGTTATAAATGATAACTCTCGTCCACAAATATATTGAGGGAAGGCAAAGAAGAGGATTTGAAATCAAGGCAGAATTGCAGGAAACAGATTTCAGGAGGTAGATTCGAATCGCCTTTAAAGCACATGAAAAGCGGCAAAACATCGACAATGATGCCCTTGGCCAAAAAGGGCGTATGCGTTTTTTCCTGAATATATTCAGGAAAAAACGCATACGCCCTTTTTGGCCAACCAAGCAACCAGGAAAGGCAAATCAGCGCTACAAAGAAGTCTCGCTTCCCATCGGTCAAAAGGGCCATGCTGAAAAAAGTGTCAAAACCAGAAATGCAGGACAGGACATGGAGAAATGGGAGCCTTGCTACACTGATGGGCGGGGTGTAAATTGCCAACAGCCACTCTGGAGAAGGGTACGGTGTGTCCTGAAACATCTAAAAAACACAGCTTAGAGAGCATAGGGCACTTCCACGCATGGGGGAATAAAGTGGGAAAATTGAAAATCAGCAAGACACAAGCACCCCAAAGTTTAGGACTGCTCTGTTGACAAGGACCTCCACTTCATTCCACCTTAAATATCCCAGGAAAGCGAAAAATGGATAAAAAAGTGGTGGTCCTTATGTACAATGGAATATCACTCAGCCATGAAATCAATGTCATAAGGCTAGTAGCAGCATGATGAGTGGATTTAGGTACGACGATTCTAAGTGAAATAAGTCACACAGAAAAGGACACTTCTCATAAGGTGTCACTTATAGAGGGAATGTAAAAACCGTTACACTTGAACTGAATTACAAAACAGAACAGAGTCACACATGCAGAAAACACACTATGGCTGCTTAACGGGAAAGGTGAGGTGGGGTGATACATAAAACAAGATTTTCAAATTAGCTCAGATACCGTTCCATAAACCCAATATGTAATAGACAAGACCTACTCCTTGCTCAGAGAACTGGACTCAACACGCCCGATTCACCGCACAAGAATATATCTGACTAGTAATAATCTTAAAACCTATGTATTGATATCTCTCTGTTAGTGTGTCAAGTGGGTGTAAAGCGGCATAAACACAGCCGTGAAAAGCAGCTAAACCCCATTATAAAAATAAATTACTTTTAAAAACCCATGAAACAAAGACAGGGAAAGAGAGAGAAATTCTTACACAATTCGTTCAGGGGCTGTGATGCAACCTGGATTGACCATATCTAGACCCACAGCTGGATGAGACATAAGGGTGGACACTCTTGGGGCTGAGAGGTTTGGTGAGGTTGCGTGAGCAAACGCAGACCCTTTAAAGTAATACTGCGTGCTACCCATCGCATGGGTCCCAAATCTCCAGGTTCAAGGGCATCTTCCTACATCGAAAACATGCATGAGAAACCCAGAAGATGGTACACCGTGTGATGGGGAAAGGTTTCTAAAACGCACCTCATTTCTCATCTCCTTGTGCTCGGCTTCGCCATTCCAGCCACTTTACTAGCAATCTCCCTACTTGGAGCCTCAGCACCTTTAACCTCCTGTTCCGTACAGGTTGCAATTTGTCCTGAGGATGAACGGGAAGACGGGGAACCAATGAGAGACTAGCTCTTGGTGTTGGGACAGGCACAGGTCACTCTATTTTCCCATCAGGAAGAAGAATTAACCACAGGCTCAGACTGCCCCCCGGAACCAGAACAGGGCCTGAAGCCATCCTGCGCTTTTGCGGCCAGCTCCCAAAAAAGCGACTTGTAAAATGGAGCTTCAGGGCACTGCAATTCACAAACCTGCAGAGTTATAAATGATAACTCTCGTCCACAAATATATTGAGGGAAGGCAAAGAAGAGGATTTGAAATCAAGGCAGAATTGCAGGAAACAGATTTCAGGAGGTAGATTCGAATCGCCTTTAAAGCACATGAAAAGCGGCAAAACATCGACAATGATGCCCTTGGCCAATAAGGGCGTATGCGTTTTTTCCTGAATATATTCAGGAAAAAACGCATACGCCCTTTTTGGCCAACCAAGCAACCTGGAAAGGCAAATCAGCGCTACGAAGAAGTCTCGCTTCCCATCGGTCAAAAGGGCCATGCCGAAAAAAGTGTCAAAACCAGAAATGCAGGACAGGCCATGGAGAAATGGGAGCCTTGCTACACTGATGGGCGGGATGTAAATTGCCAACAGCCACTCTGGAGAAGTGTACGGTGTGTCCTGAAACATCTAAAAAACACAGCTTAGAGAGCATAGGGCACTTCCACGCATGGGGGTATAAAGTGGGAAAATTGAAAATCAGCAAGACACAAGCACCCCAAAGTTTAGGGCTGCTCTGTTGACAAGGACCTCCACTTCATTCCACCTTAAATATCCCAGGAAAGCGAAAAATGGATAAAAGAGTTGTGGTCCTTATGTACAATGGAATATCACTCAGCCATGAAATCAATGTCATAAGGCTAGTAGCAGCATGATGAGTGGATTTAGGTAAGACGATTCTAAGTGAAATAAGTCACACAGAAAATGACACTTCTCATAAGGTGTCACTTATAGAGGGAAAGTAAAAACCGTTACACTTGAACTGAATTACAAAACAGAACAGAGTCACACATGCAGAAAACACACTATGGCTGCTTAACGGGAAAGGTGAGGTGGGGTGATACATAAAAGAAGAGTTTCCAATTAGCTCCGATACCGTTCCATAAACCCAATATGTAATAGACAAGACCTACTCCTTGCTCAGAGAACTGGACTCAACACGCCCGATTCACCGCACAAGAATATATCTGACTAGTAATAATCTTAAAACCTATGTATTGATATCTCTCTGTTAGTGTGTCAAGTGGGTGTAAAGCGGCATAAACACAGCCGTGAAAAGCAGCTAAACCCCATTATAAAAATAAATTACTTTTAAAAACCCATGAAACAAAGACAGGGAAAGAGAGAGAAATTCTTACACAATTCGTTCAGGGGCTGTGATGCAACCTGGATTGACCATATCTAGACCCACAGCTGGATGAGACATAAGGGTGGACACTCTTGGGGCTGAGAGGTTTGGTGAGGTTGGGTGAGCAAACGCAGACCCTTTAAAGTAATACTGCGTGCTACCCATCACATGGGTCCCAAATCTCCAGGTTCAAGGGCATCTTCCTACATCGAAAACATGCATGAGAAACCCAGAAGATGGTACACCATGTGATGGGGAAAGGTTTCTAAAACGCACCTCATTTCTCATCTCCTTGTGCTCGGGTTCGCCATTCCAGCCACTTTACTAGCAATCTCCCTACTTGGAGCATCAGCACCTTTAACCTCCTGTTCCTTACAGGTTGCAATTTGTCCTGAGGATGAACGGGAAAACGGGGAACCAATGAGAGACTAGCTCTTGGTGTTGGGACAGGCGCAGGTCACTCTATTTTCCCATCAGGAAGAAGAATTAATCACAGGCTCAGCCTGCCCCCCGGAACCAGAACAGGGCCTGAAGCCATCCTGCCCTTTTGCGGCCAGCTCCCAAAAAAGCGACTTGTAAAATGGAGCTTCAGGGCACTGCAATTCACAAACCTGCAGAGTTATAAATGATAACTCTCGTCCACAAATATATTGAGGGAAGGCAAAGAAGAGGATTTGAAATCAAGGCAGAATTGCAGGAAACAGATTTCAGGAGGTAGATTCGAATCGTCTTTAAAGCACATGAAAAGCGGCAAAACGTTGACAATGATGCCCTTGGCCAAAAAGGCCGTATGCGTTTTTTCCTGAATATATTCAGGAAAAAACGCATACGCCCTTTTTGGCCAACCAAGCAACCTGGAAAGGCAAATCAGCGCTACAAAGAAGTCTCGCTTCCCATCGGTCAAAAGGGCCATGCTGAAAAAAGTGTCAAAACCACAAATGCAGGACAGGCCATGGAGAAATGGGAGCCTTGCTACACTGATGGGCGGGATGTAAATTGCCAACAGCCACTCTGGAGAAGTGTACGGTGTGTCCTGAAACATCTAAAAAACACAGCTTAGAGAGCATAGGGCACTTCCACGCATGGGGGAATAAAGTGGGAAAATTGAAAATCAGCAAGACACAAGCACCCCAAAGTTTAGGACTGCTCTGTTGACAAGGACCTCCACTTCATTCCACCTTAAATATCCCAGGAAAGCGAAAAATGGATAAAAAACTGGTGGTCCTTATGTACAATGGAATATCACTCAGCCATGAAATCAATGTCATAAGGCTAGTAGCAGCATGATGAGTGGATTTATGTACGACGTTTCTAAGTGAAATAAGTCACACAGAAAAGGACACTTCTCATAAGGTGTCACTTATAGAGGGAATGTAAAAACCGTTACACTTGAACTGAATTACAAAACAGAACAGAGTCACACATGCAGAAAATACACTATGGCTGCTAAACGGGAAAGGTGAGTTGGGGTGATACATAAAACAAGAGTTTCAAATTAGCTCAGATACCGTTCCATAAACCCAATATGTAATAGACAAGACCTACTCCTTGCTCAGAGAACTGGACTCAACACACCCGATTCACCACACAAGAATATATCTGACTAGTAATAATCTTAAAACCTATGTATTGATATCTCTCGGTTAGTGTGTCAAGTGGGTGTAAAGTGGCATAAACACAGCCGTGAAAAGCAGCTAAACCCCATTATAAAAATAAATTACTTTTAAAAACCCATGAAACAAAGACAGGGAAAGAGAGAGAAATTCTTACACAATTCGTTCATGGGCTGTGATGCAACCTGGATTGACCATATCTAGACCCACAGCTGGATGAGACATAAGGGTGGACACTCTTGGGGCTGAGAGGTTTGGTGAGGTTGGGTGAGCAAACGCAGACCCTTTAAAGTAATACTGCGTGCTACCCATCGCATGGGTCCCAAATCTCCAGGTTCAAGGGCATCTTCCTACATCGAAAACATGCATGAGAAACCCAGAAGATGGTACACCGTGTGATGGGGAAAGGTTTCTAAAACGCACCTCATTTCTCATCTCCTTGTGCTCGGCTTCGCCATTCCAGCCACTTTACTAGCAATCTCCCTACTTGGAGCCTCAGCACCTTTAACCTCCTGTTCCGTACAGGTTGCAATTTCTCCTGAGGATGAACGGGAAGACGGGGAACCAATGAGAGACTAGCTCTTGGTGTTGGGACAGGCACAGGTCACTCTATTTTGCCATCAGGAAGAAGAATTAACCACAGGCTCAGACTGCCCCCCAGAACCAGAACAGGGCCTGAAGCCATCGTGCGCTTTTGCGGCCAGCTCCCAAAAAAGCGACTTGTAAAATGGAGCTTCAGGGCACTGCAATTCACAAACCTGCAGAGTTATAAATGATAACTCTCGTCCACAAATATATTGAGGGAAGGCAAAGAAGAGGATTTGAAATCAAGGCAGAATTGCAGGAAACAGATTTCAGGAGGTAGATTCGAATCGCCTTTAAAGCACATGAAAAGCGGCAAAACCTCGACAATGATGCCCTTGGCCAAAAAGTGTGTATGCGTTTTTTCCTGAATATATTCAGGAAAAAACGCATACGCCCTTTTTGGCCAACCAAGCAACCTGGAAAGGCAAATCAGCGCTACAAAGAAGTCTCGCTTCCCATCGGTCAAAAGGGCCATGCTGAAAAAAGTGTCAAAACCAGAAATGCAGGACAGGACATGGAGAAATGGGAGCCTTGCTACACTGATGGGCGGGGTGTAAATTGCCAACAGCCACTCTGGAGAAGGGTACGGTGTGTACTGAAACATCTAAAAAACACAGCTTAGAGAGCATTGGGCACTTCCACGCATGGGGGAATAAAGTGGGAAAATTGAAAATCAGCAAGACACAAGCACCCCAAAGTTTAGGACTGCTCTGTTGACAAGGACCTCCACTTCATTCCACCTTAAATATCCCAGGAAAGCGAAAAATGGATAAAAAAGTGGTGGTCCTTATGTACAATGGAATATCACTCAGCCATGAAATCAATGTCATAAGGCTAGTAGCAGCATGATGAGTGGATTTAGGTACAACGATTCTAAGTGAAATAAGTCACACAGAAAAGGACACTTCTCATAAGGTGTCACTTATAGAGGGAATGTAAAAACCGTTACACTTGAACTGAATTACAAAACAGAACAGAGTCACACATGCAGAAAACACACTATGGCTGCTTAACGGGAAAGGTGAGGTGGGGTGATACATAAAACAAGACTTTCAAATTAGCTCAGATACCGTTCCATAAACCCAATATGTAATAGACAAGACCTACTCCTTGCTCAGAGAACTGGACTCAACACGCCCGATTCACCGCACAAGAATATATCTGACTAGTAATAATCTTAAAACCTATGTATTGATATCTCTCTGTTAGTGTGTCAAGTGGGTGTAAAGCGGCATAAACACAGCCGTGAAAAGCAGCTAAACCCCATTATAAAAATAAATTACTTTTAAAAACCCATGAAACAAAGACAGGGAAAGAGAGAGAAATTCTTACACAATTCGTTCAGGGGCTGTGATGCAACCTGGATTGACCATATCTAGACCCACAGCTGGATGAGACATAAGGGTGGACATTCTTGGGGCTGAGAGGTTTGGTGAGGTTGCGTGAGCAAACGCAGACCCTTTAAAGTAATACTGCGTGCTACCCATCGCATGGGTCCCAAATCTCCAGGTTCAAGGGCATCTTCCTACATCGAAAACATGCATGAGAAACCCAGAAGATGGTACACCGTGTGATGAGGAAAGGTTTCTAAAACGCACCTCATTTCTCATCTCCTTGTGCTCGGGTTCGCCATTGCAGCCACTTTACTAGCAATCTCCCTACTTGGAGCCTCAGCACCTTTAACCTCCTGTTCCGTACAGGTTGCAATTTGTCCTGAGAATGAACGGGAAGACGGGGAACCAATGAGAGACTAGCTCTTGGTGTTGGGACAGGCACAGGTCACTCTATTTTCCCATCAGGAAGAAGAATTAACCACAGGCTCAGACTGCCCCCCGGAACCAGAACAGGGCCTGAAGCCATCCTGCGCTTTTGCGGCCAGCTCCCAAAAATGCGACTTGTAAAATGTAGCTTCAGGGCACTGCAATTCACAAACCTGCAGAGTTATAAATGATAACTCTCGTCCACAAATATATTGAGGGAAGGCAAAGAAGAGGATTTGAAATCAAGGCAGAATTGCAGGAAACAGATTTCAGGTGGTAGATTCGAATCGCCTTTAAAGCACATGAAAAGCGGCAAAACATCGACAATGATGCCCTTGGCCAAAAAGGGCGTATGCGTTTTTTCCTGAATATATTCAGGAAAAAACGCATACGCCCTTTTTGGCCAACCAAGCAACCTGGAAAGGCAAATCAGCGCTACGAAGAAGTCTCGCTTCCCATCGGTCAAAAGGGCCATGCCGAAAAAAGTGTCAAAACCAGAAATGCAGGACAGGCCATGGAGAAATGGGAGCCTTGCTACACTGATGGGCGGGATGTAAATTGCCAACAGCCACTCTGGAGAAGTGTACGGTGTGTCCTGAAACATCTAAAAAACACAGCTTAGAGAGCATAGGGCACTTCCACGCATGGGGGTATAAAGTGGGAAAATTGAAAATCAGCAAGACACAAGCACCCCAAAGTTTAGGGCTGCTCTGTTGACAAGGACCTCCACTTCATTCCACCTTAAATATCCCAGGAAAGCGAAAAATGGATAAAAGAGTTGTGGTCCTTATGTACAATGGAATATCACTCAGCCATGAAATCAATGTCATAAGACTAGTAGCAGCATGATGAGTGGATTTAGGTAAGACGATTCTAAGTGAAATAAGTCACACAGAAAAGGACACTTCTCATAAGGTGTCACTTATAGAGGGAATGTAAAAACCGTTACACTTGAACTGAATTACAAAACAGAACAGAGTCACACATGCAGAAAACACACTATGGCTGCTTAACGGGAAAGGTGAGGTGGGGTGATACATAAAAGAAGAGTTTCCAATTAGCTCCGATACCGTTCCATAAACCCAATATGTAATAGACAAGACCTACTCCTTGCTCAGAGAACTGGACTCAACACGCCCGATTCACCGCACAAGAATATATCTGACTAGTAATAATCTTAAAACCTATGTATTGATATCTCTCTGTTAGTGTGTCAAGTGGGTGTAAAGCGGCATAAACACAGCCGTGAAAAGCAGCTAAACCCCATTATAAAAATAAATTACTTTTAAAAACCCATGAAACAAAGACAGGGAAAGAGAGAGAAATTCTTACACAATTCGTTCAGGGGCTGTGATGCAACCTGGATTGACCATATCTAGACCCACAGCTGGATGAGACATAAGGGTGGACACTCTTGGGGCTGAGAGGTTTGGTGAGGTTGGGTGAGCAAACGCAGACCCTTTAAAGTAATACTGCGTGCTACCCATCACATGGGTCCCAAATCTCCAGGTTCAAGGGCATCTTCCTACATCGAAAACATGCATGAGAAACCCAGAAGATGGTACACCATGTGATGGGGAAAGGTTTCTAAAACGCACCTCATTTCTCATCTCCTTGTGCTCGGGTTCGCCATTCCAGCCACTTTACTAGCAATCTCCCTACTTGGAGCATCAGCACCTTTAACCTCCTGTTCCTTACAGGTTGCAATTTGTCCTGAGGATGAACGGGAAAACGGGGAACCAATGAGAGACTAGCTCTTGGTGTTGGGACAGGCGCAGGTCACTCTATTTTCCCATCAGGAAGAAGAATTAATCACAGGCTCAGCCTGCCCCCCGGAACCAGAACAGGGCCTGAAGCCATCCTGCCCTTTTGCGGCCAGCTCCCAAAAAAGCGAATTGTAAAATGGAGCTTCAGGGCACTGCAATTCACAAACCTGCAGAGTTATAAATGATAACTCTCGTCCACAAATATATTGAGGGAAGGCAAAGAAGAGGATTTGAAATCAAGGCAGAATTGCAGGAAACAGATTTCAGGAGGTAGATTCGAATCGCCTTTAAAGCACATGAAAAGCGGCAAAACGTTGACAATGATGCCCTTGGCCAAAAAGGGCGTATGCGTTTTTTCCTGAATATATTCAGGAAAAAACGCATACGCCCTTTTTGGCCAACCAAGCAACCTGGAAAGGCAAATCAGCGCTACAAAGAAGTCTCGCTTCCCATCGGTCAAAAGGGCCATGCTGAAAAAGTGTCAAAACCAGAAATGCAGGACAGGCCATGGAGAAATGGGAGCCTTGCTACACTGATGGGCGGGATGTAAATTGCCAACAGCCACTCTGGAGAAGTGTACGGTGTGTCCTGAAACATCTAAAAAACACAGCTGAGAGAGCATAGGGCACTTCCACGCATGGGGGAATAAAGTGGGAAAATTGAAAATCAGCAAGACACAAGCACCCCAAAGTTTAGGACTGCTCTGTTGACAAGGACCTCCACTTCATTCCACCTTAAATATCCCAGGAAAGCGAAAAATGGATAAAAAACTGGTGGTCCTTATGTACAATGGAATATCACTCAGCCATGAAATCAATGTCATAAGGCTAGTAGCAGCATGATGAGTGGATTTATGTACGACGTTTCTAAGTGAAATAAGTCACACAGAAAAGGACACTTCTCATAAGGTGTCACTTATAGAGGGAATGTAAAAACCGTTACACTTGAACTGAATTACAAAACAGAACAGAGTCACACATGCAGAAAATACACTATGGCTGCTAAACGGGAAAGGTGAGTTGGGGTGATACATAAAACAAGAGTTTCAAATTAGCTCAGATACCGTTCCATAAACCCAATATGTAATAGACAAGACCTACTCCTTGCTCAGAGAACTGGACTCAACACGCCCGAGTCACCACACAAGAATATATCTGACTAGTAATAATCTTAAAACCTATGTATTGATATCTCTCTGTTAGTGTGTCAAGTGGGTGTAAAGTGGCATAAACACAGCCGTGAAAAGCAGCTAAACCCCATTATAAAAATAAATTACTTTTAAAAACCCATGAAACAAAGACAGGGAAAGAGAGAGAAATTCTTACACAATTCGTTCAGGGGCTGTGATGCAACCTGGATTGACCATATCTAGACCCACAGCTGGATGAGACATAAGGGTGGACACTCTTGGGGCTGAGAGGTTTGGTGAGGTTGGGTGAGCAAACGCAGACCCTTTAAAGTAATACTGCGTGCTACCCATCGCATGGGTCCCAAATCTCCAGGTTCAAGGGCATCTTCCTACATCGAAAACATGCATGAGAAACCCAGAAGATGGTACACCGTGTGATGGGGAAAGGTTTCTAAAACGCACCTCATTTCTCATCTCCTTGTGCTCGGCTTCGCCATTACAGCCACTTTACTAGCAATCTCCCTACTTGGAGCCTCAGCACCTTTAACCTCCTGTTCCGTACAGGTTGCAATTTGTCCTGAGGATGAACGGGAAGACGGGGAACCAATGAGAGACTAGCTCTTGGTGTTGGGACAGGCACAGGTCACTCTATTTTGCCATCAGGAAGAAGAATTAACCACAGGCTCAGACTGCCCCCCAGAACCAGAACAGGGCCTGAAGCCATCCTGCGCTTCTGCGGCCAGCTCCCAAAAAAGCGACTTGTAAAATGGAGCTTCAGGGCACTGCAATTCACAAACCTGCAGAGTTATAAATGATAACTCTCGTCCACAAATATATTGAGGGAAGGCAAAGAAGAGGATTTGAAATCAAGGCAGAATTGCAGGAAACAGATTTCAGGAGGTAGATTCGAATCGCCTTTAAAGCACATGAAAAGCGGCAAAACCTCGACAATGATGCCCTTGGCCAAAAAGGGCGTATGCGTTTTTTCCTGAATATATTCAGGAAAAAACGCATACGCCCTTTTTGGCCAACCAAGCAACCTGGAAAGGCAAATCAGCGCTACAAAGAAGTCTCGCTTCCCATCGGTCAAAAGGGCCATGCTGAAAAAAGTGTCAAAACCAGAAATGCAGGACAGGACATGGAGAAATGGGAGCCTTGCTACACTGATGGGCGGGGTGTAAATTGCCAACAGCCACTCTGGAGAAGGGTACGGTGTGTCCTGAAACATCTAAAAAACACAGCTTAGAGAGCATAGGGCACTTCCACGCATGGGGGAATAAAGTGGGAAAATTGAAAATCAGCAAGACACAAGCACCCCAAAGTTTAGGACTGCTCTGTTGACAAGGACCTCCACTTCATTCCACCTTAAATATCCAGGGAAAGCGAAAAATGGATAAAAAAGTGGTGGTCCTTATGTACAATGGAATATCACTCAGCCATGAAATCAATGTCATAAGGCTAGTAGCAGCATGATGAGTGGATTTAGGTACGACGATTCTAAGTGAAATAAGTCACACAGAAAAGGACACTTCTCATAAGGTGTCACTTATAGAGGGAATGTAAAAACCGTTACACTTGAACTGAATTACAAAACAGAACAGAGTCACACATGCAGAAAACACACTATGGCTGCTTAACGGGAAAGGTGAGGTGGGGTGATACATAAAACAAGACTTTCAAATTAGCTCAGATACCGTTCCATAAACCCAATATGTAATAGACAAGACCTACTCCTTGCTCAGAGAACTGGACTCAACACGCCCGATTCACCGCACAAGAATATATCTGACTAGTAATAATCTTAAAACCTATGTATTGATATCTCTCTGTTAGTGTGTCAAGTGGGTGTAAAGCGGCATAAACACAGCCGTGAAAAGCAGCTAAACCCCATTATAAAAATAAATTACTTTTAAAAACCCATGAAACAAAGACAGGGAAAGAGAGAGAAATTCTTACACAATTCGTTCAGGGGCTGTGATGCAACCTGGATTGACCATATCTAGACCCACAGCTGGATGAGACATAAGGGTGGACACTCTTGGGGCTGAGAGGTTTGGTGAGGTTGCGTGAGCAAACGCAGACCCTTTAAAGTAATACTGCGTGCTACCCATCGCATGGGTCCCAAATCTCCAGGTTCAAGGGCATCTTCCTACATCGAAAACATGCATGAGAAACCCAGAAGATGGTACACCGTGTGATGGGGAAAGGTTTCTAAAATGCACCTCATTTCTCATCTCCTTGTGCTCGGCTTCGCCATTCCAGCCACTTTACTAGCAATCTCCCTACTTGGAGCCTCAGCACCTTTAACCTCCTGTTCCGTACAGGTTGCAATTTGTCCTGAGGATGAACGGGAAGACGGGGAACCAATGAGAGACTAGCTCTTGGTGTTGGGACAGGCACAGGTCACTCTATTTTCCCATCAGGAAGAAGAATTAACCACAGGCTCAGACTGCCCCCCGGAACCAGAACAGGGCCTGAAGCCATCCTGCGCTTTTGCGGCCAGCTCCCAAAAAAGCGACTTGTAAAATGTAGCTTCAGGGCACTGCAATTCACAAACCTGCAGAGTTATAAATGATAACTCTCGTCCACAAATATATTGAGGGAAGGCAAAGAAGAGGATTTGAAATCAAGGCAGAATTGCAGGAAACAGATTTCAGGAGGTAGATTCGAATCGCCTTTAAAGCACATGAAAAGCGGCAAAACATCGACAATGATGTCCTTGGCCAAAAAGGGCGTATGCGTTTTTTCCTGAATATATTCAGGAAAAAACGCATACGCCCTTTTTGGCCAACCAAGCAACCTGGAAAGGCAAATCAGCGCTACGAAGAAGTCTCGCTTCCCATCGGTCAAAAGGGCCATGCCGAAAAAAGTGTCAAAACCAGAAATGCAGGACAGGCCATGGAGAAATGGGAGCCTTGCTACACTGATGGGCGGGATGTAAATTGCCAACAGCCACTCTGGAGAAGTGTACGGTGTGTCCTGAAACATCTAAAAAACACAGCTTGGAGAGCATAGGGCACTTCCACGCATGGGGGAATAAAGTGGGAAAATTGAAAATCAGCAAGACACAAGCACCCCAAAGTTTAGGACTGCTCTGTTGACAAGGACCTCCACTTCATTCCACCTTAAATATCCCAGGAAAGCGAAAAATGGATAAAAAACTGGTGGTCCTTATGTACAATGGAATATCACTCAGCCATGAAATCAATGTCATAAGGCTAGTAGCAGCATGATGAGTGGATTTATGTACGACGTTTCTAAGTGAAATAAGTCACACAGAAAAGGACACTTCTCATAAGGTGTCACTTATAGAGGGAATGTAAAAACCGTTACACTTGAACTGAATTACAAAACAGAACAGAGTCACACATGCAGAAAATACACTATGGCTGCTTAACGGGAAAGGTGAGTTGGGGTGATACATAAAACAAGAGTTTCAAATTAGCTCAGATACCGTTCCATAAACCCAATATGTAATAGACAAGACCTACTCCTTGCTCAGAGAACTGGACTCAACACGCCCGATTCACCACACAAGAATATATCTGACTAGTAATAATCTTAAAACCTATGTATTGATATCTCTCTGTTAGTGTGTCAAGTGGGTGTAAAGTGGCATAAACACAGCCGTGAAAAGCAGCTAAACCCCATTATAAAAATAAATTACTTTTAAAAACCCATGAAACAAAGACAGGGAAAGAGAGAGAAATTCTTACACAATTCGTTCATGGGCTGTGATGCAACCTGGATTGACCATATCTAGACCCACAGCTGGATGAGACATAAGGGTGGACACTCTTGGGGCTGAGAGGTTTGGTGAGGTTGGGTGAGCAAACGCAGACCCTTTAAAGTAATACTGCGTGCTACCCATCGCATGGGTCCCAAATCTCCAGGTTCAAGGGCATCTTCCTACATCGAAAACATGCATGAGAAACCCAGAAGATGGTACACCGTGTGATGGGGAAAGGTTTCTAAAACGCACCTCATTTCTCATCTCCTTGTGCTCGGCTTCGCCATTCCAGCCACTTTACTAGCAATCTCCCTACTTGCAGCCTCAGCACCTTTAACCTCCTGTTCCGTACAGGTTGCAATTTGTCCTGAGGATGAACGGGAAGACGGGGAACCAATGAGAGACTAGCTCTTGGTGTTGGGACAGGCACAGGTCACTCTATTTTGCCATCAGGAAGAAGAATTAACCACAGGCTCAGACTGCCCCCCAGAACCAGAACAGGGCCTGAAGCCATCCTGCGCTTTTGCGGCCAGCTCCCAAAAAAGCGACTTGTAAAATGGAGCTTCAGGGCACTGCAATTCACAAACCTGCAGAGTTATAAATGATAACTCTCGTCCACAAATATATTGAGGGAAGGCAAAGAAGAGGATTTGAAATCAAGGCAGAATTGCAGGAAACAGATTTCAGGAGGTAGATTCGAATCGCCTTTAAAGCACATGAAAAGCGGCAAAACATCGACAATGATGCCCTTGGCCAAAAAGGGCGTATGCGTTTTTTCCTGAATATATTCAGGAAAAAACGCATACGCCGTTTTTGGCCAACCAAGCAACCTGGAAAGGCAAATCAGCGCTACAAAGAAGTCTCGCTTCCCATCGGTCAAAAGGGCCATGCTGAAAAAAGTGTCAAAACCAGAAATGCAGGACAGGACATGGAGAAATGGGAGCCTTGCTACACTGATGGGCGGGGTGTAAATTGCCAACAGCCACTCTGGAGAAGGGTACGGTGTGTCCTGAAACATCTAAAAAACACAGCTTAGAGAGCATAGGGCACTTCCACGCATGGGGGAATAAAGTGGGAAAATTGAAAATCAGCAAGACACAAGCACCCCAAAGTTTAGGACTGCTCTGTTGACAAGGACCTCCACTTCATTCCACCTTAAATATCCCAGGAAAGCGAAAAATGGATAAAAAAGTGGTGGTCCTTATGTACAATGGAATATCACTCAGCCATGAAATCAATGTCATAAGGCTAGTAGCAGCATGATGAGTGGATTTAGGTACGACGATTCTAAGTGAAATAAGTCACACAGAAAAGGACACTTCTCATAAGGTGTCACTTATAGAGGGAATGTAAAAACCGTTACACTTGAACTGAATTACAAAACAGAACAGAGTCACACATGCAGAAAACACACTATGGCTGCTTAACGGGAAAGGTGAGGTGGGGTGATACATAAAACAAGACTTTCAAATTAGCTCAGATACCGTTCCATAAACCCAATATGTAATAGACAAGACCTACTCCTTGCTCAGAGAACTGGACTCAACACGCCCGATTCACCGCACAAGAATATATCTGACTAGTAATAATCTTAAAACCTATGTATTGATATCTCTCTGTTAGTGTGTCAAGTGGGTGTAAAGCGGCATAAACACAGCCGTGAAAAGCAGCTAAACCCCATTATAAAAATAAATTACTTTTAAAAACCCATGAAACAAAGACATGGAAAGAGAGAGAAATTCTTACACAATTCGTTCAGGGGCTGTGATGCAACCTGGATTGACCATATCTAGACCCACAGCTGGATGAGACATAAGGGTGGACACTCTTGGGGCTGAGAGGTTTGGTGAGGTTGGGTGAGCAAACGCAGACCCTTTAAAGTAATACTGCGTGCTACCCATCGCATGGGTCCCAAATCTCCAGGTTCAAGGGCATCTTCCTATATCGAAAACATGCATGAGAAACCCAGAAGATGGTACACCGTGTGATGGGGAAAGGTTTCTAAAACGCACCTCATTTCTCATCTCCTTGTGCTCGGCTTCGCCATTCCAGCCACTTTACTAGCAATCTCCCTACTTGGAGCCTCAGCACCTTTAACCTCCTGTTCCGTACAGGTGGCAATTTGTCCTGAGGATGAACGGGAAGACGTGGAAACAATGAGAGACTAGCTCTTGGTGTTGGGACAGGCACAGGTCACTCTATTTTCCCATCAGGAAGAAGAATTAACCACAGGCTCAGACTGCCCCCCGGAACCAGAACAGGGCCTGAAGCCATCCTGCACTTTTGCGGCCAGCTCCCAAAAAAGCGACTTGTAAAATGGAGCTTCAGGGCACTGCAATTCACAAACCTGCAGAGTTATAAATGATAACTCTCGTCCACAAATATATTGAGGGAAGGCAAAGAAGAGGATTTGAAATCAAGGCAGAATTGCAGGAAACAGATTTCAGGAGGTAGATTCGAATCGCCTTTAAAGCACATGAAAAGCGGCAAAACATCGACAATGATGCCCTTGGCCAAAAAGGGCGTATGCGTTTTTTCCTGAATATATTCAGGAAAAAACGCATACGCCCTTTTTGGCCAACCAAGCAACCTGGAAAGGCAAATCAGCGCTACAAAGAAGTCTCGCTTCCCATCGGTCAAAAGGGCCATGCTGAAAAAAGTGTCAAAACCAGAAATGCATGACAGGCAATGGAGAAATGGGAGCCTTGCTACACTGATGGGCGGGATGTAAATTGCCAACAGCCACTCTGGAGAAGGGTACGGTGTGTCCTGAAACATCTAAAAAACACAGCTTAGAGAGCATAGGGCACTTCCACGCATGGGGGGATAAAGTGGGAAAATTGAAAATCAGCAAGACACAAGCACCCCAAAGTTAGGGGCTGCTCTGTTGACAAGGACCTCCACTTCATTCCACCTTAAATATCCCAGTAAAGCGAAAAATGGATAAAAAAGTTGTGGTCCTTATGTACAATGGAATATCACTCAGCCATGAAATCAATGTCATAAGGCTAGTAGCAGCATGTTGAGTGGATTTAGGTACGACGATTCTAAGTGAAATAAGTCACACAGAAAAGGACACTTCTCATAAGGTGTCACTTATAGAGGGAATGTAAAATCCGTTACACTTGAACTGAATTACAAAACAGAACAGAGTCACACATGCAGAAAACACACTATGGCTGCTTAACGGGAAAGGTGAGGTGGGGTGATACATAAAACAAGACTTTCAAATTAGCTCAGATACCGTTCCATAAACCCAATATGTAATAGACAAGACCTACTCCTTGCTCAGAGAACTGGACTCAACACGCCCGATTCACCGCACAAGAATATATCTGACTAGTAATAATCTTAAAACCTATGTATTGATATCTCTCTGTTAGTGTGTCAAGAGGGTGTAAAGCGGCATAAACACAGCCGTGAAAAGCAGCTAAACCCCATTATAAAAATAAATTACTTTTAAAAACCCATGAAAGAAAGACAGGGAAAGAGAGAGAAATTCTTACACAATTCGTTCAGGGGCTGTGATGCAACCTGGATTGAACATATCTAGACCCACAGCTGGATGAGACATAAGGGTGGACACTCTTGGGGCTGAGAGGTTTGGTGAGGTTGGGTGAGCAAACGCAGACCCTTTAAAGTAATACTGCGTGCGACCCATCGCATGGGTCCCAAATCTCCAGGTTCAAGGGCATCTTCCTATATCGAAACCATGCATGAGAAACCCAGAAGATGGTGCACCGTGTGATGGGGAAAGGTTTCTAAAACGCACCTCATTTCTCATCTCCTTGTGCTCGGGTTCGCCATTCCAGCCACTTTACTAGCAATCTCCCTACTTGGAGCCTCAGCACCTTTAACCTCCTGTTCCGTACAGGTGGCAATTTGTCCTGAGGATGAACGGGAAGACGTGGAAACAATGAGAGACTAGCTCTTGGTGTTGGGACAGGCACAGGTCACTCTATTTTCCCATCAGGAAGAAGAATTAACCACAGGCTCAGACTGCCCCCCGGAACCAGAACAGGGCCTGAAGCCATCCTGCACTTTTGCGGCCAGCTCCCAAAAAAGCGACTTGTAAAATGGAGCTTCAGGGCACTGCAATTCACAAACCTGCAGAGTTATAAATGATAACTCTCGTCCACAAATATATTGAGGGAAGGCAAAGAAGAGGATTTGAAATCAAGGCAGAATTGCAGGAAACAGATTTCAGGAGGTAGATTCGAATCGCCTTTAAAGCACATGAAAAGCGGCAAAACATCGACAATGATGCCCTTGGCCAAAAAGGGCGTATGCGTTTTTTCCTGAATATATTCAGGAAAAAACGCATACGCCGTTTTTGGCCAACCAAGCAACCTGGAAAGGCAAATCAGCGCTACAAAGAAGTCTCGCTTCCCATCGGTCAAAAGGGCCATGCTGAAAAAAGTGTCAAAACCAGAAATGCAGGACAGGACATGGAGAAATGGGAGCCTTGCTACACTGATGGGCGGGGTGTAAATTGCCAACAGCCACTCTGGAGAAGGGTACGGTGTGTCCTGAAACATCTAAAAAACACAGCTTAGAGAGCATAGGGCACTTCCACGCATGGGGGAATAAAGTGGGAAAATTGAAAATCAGCAAGACACAAGCACCCCAAAGTTTAGGACTGCTCTGTTGACAAGGACCTCCACTTCATTCCACCTTAAATATCCCAGGAAAGCGAAAAATGGATAAAAAAGTGGTGGTCCTTATGTACAATGGAATATCACTCAGCCATGAAATCAATGTCATAAGGCTAGTAGCAGCATGATGAGTGGATTTAGGTACGACGATTCTAAGTGAAATAAGTCACACAGAAAAGGACACTTCTCATAAGGTGTCACTTATAGAGGGAATGTAAAAACCGTTACACTTGAACTGAATTACAAAACAGAACAGAGTCACACATGCAGAAAACACACTATGGCTGCTTAACGGGAAAGGTGAGGTGGGGTGATACATAAAACAAGACTTTCAAATTAGCTCAGATACCGTTCCATAAACCCAATATGTAATAGACAAGACCTACTCCTTGCTCAGAGAACTGGACTCAACACGCCCGATTCACCGCACAAGAATATATCTGACTAGTAATAATCTTAAAACCTATGTATTGATATCTCTCTGTTAGTGTGTCAAGTGGGTGTAAAGCGGCATAAACACAGCCGTGAAAAGCAGCTAAACCCCATTATAAAAATAAATTACTTTTAAAAACCCATGAAACAAAGACATGGAAAGAGAGAGAAATTCTTACACAATTCGTTCAGGGGCTGTGATGCAACCTGGATTGACCATATCTAGACCCACAGCTGGATGAGACATAAGGGTGGACACTCTTGGGGCTGAGAGGTTTGGTGAGGTTGGGTGAGCAAACGCAGACCCTTTAAAGTAATACTGCGTGCTACCCATCGCATGGGTCCCAAATCTCCAGGTTCAAGGGCATCTTCCTATATCGAAAACATGCATGAGAAACCCAGAAGATGGTACACCGTGTGATGGGGAAAGGTTTCTAAAACGCACCTCATTTCTCATCTCCTTGTGCTCGGCTTCGCCATTCCAGCCACTTTACTAGCAATCTCCCTACTTGGAGCCTCAGCACCTTTAACCTCCTGTTCCGTACAGGTGGCAATTTGTCCTGAGGATGAACGGGAAGACGTGGAAACAATGAGAGACTAGCTCTTGGTGTTGGGACAGGCACAGGTCACTCTATTTTCCCATCAGGAAGAAGAATTAACCACAGGCTCAGACTGCCCCCCGGAACCAGAACAGGGCCTGAAGCCATCCTGCACTTTTGCGGCCAGCTCCCAAAAAAGCGACTTGTAAAATGGAGCTTCAGGGCACTGCAATTCACAAACCTGCAGAGTTATAAATGATAACTCTCGTCCACAAATATATTGAGGGAAGGCAAAGAAGAGGATTTGAAATCAAGGCAGAATTGCAGGAAACAGATTTCAGGAGGTAGATTCGAATCGCCTTTAAAGCACATGAAAAGCGGCAAAACATCGACAATGATGCCCTTGGCCAAAAAGGGCGTATGCGTTTTTTCCTGAATATATTCAGGAAAAAACGCATACGCCCTTTTTGGCCAACCAAGCAACCTGGAAAGGCAAATCAGCGCTACAAAGAAGTCTCGCTTCCCATCGGTCAAAAGGGCCATGCTGAAAAAAGTGTCAAAACCAGAAATGCATGACAGGCAATGGAGAAATGGGAGCCTTGCTACACTGATGGGCGGGATGTAAATTGCCAACAGCCACTCTGGAGAAGGGTACGGTGTGTCCTGAAACATCTAAAAAACACAGCTTAGAGAGCATAGGGCACTTCCACGCATGGGGGGATAAAGTGGGAAAATTGAAAATCAGCAAGACACAAGCACCCCAAAGTTAGGGGCTGCTCTGTTGACAAGGACCTCCACTTCATTCCACCTTAAATATCCCAGTAAAGCGAAAAATGGATAAAAAAGTTGTGGTCCTTATGTACAATGGAATATCACTCAGCCATGAAATCAATGTCATAAGGCTAGTAGCAGCATGTTGCGTGGATTTAGGTACGACGATTCTAAGTGAAATAAGTCACACAGAAAAGGACACTTCTCATAAGGTGTCACTTATAGAGGGAATGTAAAATCCGTTACACTTGAACTGAATTACAAAACAGAACAGAGTCACACATGCAGAAAACACACTATGGCTGCTTAACGGGAAAGGTGAGGTGGGGTGATACATAAAACAAGACTTTCAAATTAGCTCAGATACCGTTCCATAAACCCAATATGTAATAGACAAGACCTACTCCTTGCTCAGAGAACTGGACTCAACACGCCCGATTCACCGCACAAGAATATATCTGACTAGTAATAATCTTAAAACCTATGTATTGATATCTCTCTGTTAGTGTGTCAAGAGGGTGTAAAGCGGCATAAACACAGCCGTGAAAAGCAGCTAAACCCCATTATAAAAATAAATTACTTTTAAAAACCCATGAAAGAAAGACAGGGAAAGAGAGAGAAATTCTTACACAATTCGTTCAGGGGCTGTGATGCAACCTGGATTGAACATATCTAGACCCACAGCTGGATGAGACATAAGGGTGGACACTCTTGGGGCTGAGAGGTTTGGTGAGGTTGGGTGAGCAAACGCAGACCCTTTAAAGTAATACTGCGTGCGACCCATCGCATGGGTCCCAAATCTCCAGGTTCAAGGGCATCTTCCTATATCGAAACCATGCATGAGAAACCCAGAAGATGGTGCACCGTGTGATGGGGAAAGGTTTCTAAAACGCACCTCATTTCTCATCTCCTTGTGCTCGGGTTCGCCATTCCAGCCACTTTACTAGCAATCTCCCTACTTGGAGCCTCAGCACCTTTAACCTCCTGTTCCGTACAGGTGGCAATTTGTCCTGAGGATGAACGGGAAGACGTGGAAACAATGAGAGACTAGCTCTTGGTGTTGGGACAGGCACAGGTCACTCTATTTTCCCATCAGGAAGAAGAATTAATCACAGGCTCAGCCTGCCCCCCGGAACCAGAACAGGGCCTGAAGCCATCCTGCCCTTTTGCGGCCAGCTCCCAAAAAAGCGACTTGTAAAATGGAGCTTCAGGGCACTGCAATTCACAAACCTGCAGAGTTATAAATGATAACTCTCGTCCACAAATATATTGAGGGAAGGCAAAGAAGAGGATTTGAAATCAAGGCAGAATTGCAGGAAACAGATTTCAGGAGGTAGATTCGAATTGCCTTTAAAGCACATGAAAAGCGGCAAAACATTGACAATGATGCCCTTGGCCAAAAAGGGCGTATGCGTTTTTTCCTGAATATATTCAGGAAAAAACGCATACGCCCTTTTTGGCCAACCAAGCAACCTGGAAAGGCAAATCAGCGCTACAAAGAAGTCTCGCTTCCCATCGGTCAAAAGGGCCATGCTGAAAAAAGTGTCAAAACCACAAATGCAGGACAGGCCATGGAGAAATGGGAGCCTTGCTACACTGATGGGCGGGATGTAAATTGCCAACAGCCACTCTGGAGAAGTGTACGGTGTGTCCTGAAACATCTAAAAAACACAGCTTAGAGAGCATAGGGCACTTCCACGCATGGGGGAATAAAGTGGGAAAATTGAAAATCAGCAAGACACAAGCACCCCAAAGTTTAGGACTGCTCTGTTGACAAGGACCTCCACTTCATTCCACCTTAAATATCCCAGGAAAGCGAAAAATGGATAAAAAACTGGTGGTCCTTAAGTACAATGGAATATCACTCAGCCATGAAATCAATGTCATAAGGCTAGTAGCAGCATGATGAGTGGATTTATGTACGACGTTTCTAAGTGAAATAAGTCACACAGAAAAGGACACTTCTCATAAGGTGTCACTTATAGAGGGAATGTAAAAACCGTTACACTTGAACTGAATTACAAAACAGAACAGAGTCACACATGCAGAAAATACACTATGGCTGCTTAACGGGAAAGGTGAGTTGGGGTGATACATAAAACAAGAGTTTCAAATTAGCTCAGATACCATTCCATAAACCCAATATGTAATAGACAAGACCTACTCCTTGCTCAGAGAACTGGACTCAACACGCCCGATTCACCACACAAGAATATATCTGACTAGTAATAATCTTAAAACCTATGTATTGATATCTCTCTGTTAGTGTGTCAAGTGGGTGTAAAGTGGCATAAACACAGCCGTGAAAAGCAGCTAAACCCCATTATAAAAATAAATTACTTTTAAAAACCCATGAAACAAAGACAGGGAAAGAGAGAGAAATTCTTACACAATTCGTTCATGGGCTGTGATGCAACCTGGATTGACCATATCTAGACCCACAGCTGGATGAGACATAAGGGTGGACACTCTTGGGGCTGAGAGGTTTGGTGAGGTTGGGTGAGCAAACGCAGACCCTTTAAAGTAATACTGCGTGCTACCCATCGCATGGGTCCCAAATCTCCAGGTTCAAGGGCATCTTCCTACATCGAAAACATGCATGAGAAACCCAGAAGATGGTACACCGTGTGATGGGGAAAGGTTTCTAAAACGCACCTCATTTCTCATCTCCTTGTGCTCGGCTTCGCCATTCCAGCCACTTTACTAGCAATCTCCCTACTTGGAGCCTCAGCACCTTTAGCCTCCTGTTCCGTACAGGTTGCAATTTGTCCTGAGGATGAACGGGAAGACGGGGAACCAATGAGAGACTAGCTCTTGGTGTTGGGACAGGCACAGGTCACTCTATTTTGCCATCAGGAAGAAGAATTAACCACAGGCTCAGACTGCCCCCCAGAACCAGAACAGGGCCTGAAGCCATCCTGCGCTTTTGCGGCCAGCTCCCAAAAAAGCGACTTGTAAAATGGAGCTTCAGGGCACTGCAATTCACAAACCTGCAGAGTTATAAATGATAAATCTCGTCCACAAATATATTGAGGGAAGGCAAAGAAGAGGATTTGAAATCAAGGCAGAATTGCAGGAAACAGATTTCAGGAGGTAGATTCGAATCGCCTTTAAAGCACATGAAAAGCGGCAAAACATCGACAATGATGCCCTTGGCCAAAAAGGGCGTATGCGTTTTTTCCTGAATATATTCAGGAAAAAACGCATACGCCCTTTTTGGCCAACCAAGCAACCTGGAAAGGCAAATCAGTGCTACAAAGAAGTCTCGCTTCCCATCGGTCAAAAGGGCCATGCTGAAAAAAGTGTCAAAACCAGAAATGCAGGACAGGACATGGAGAAATGGGAGCCTTGCTACACTGATGGGCGGGGTGTAAATTGCCAACAGCCACTCTGGAGAAGGGTACGGTGTGTCCTGAAACATCTAAAAAACACAGCTTAGAGAGCATAGGGCACTTCCACGCATGGGGGAATAAAGTGGGAAAATTGAAAATCAGGAAGACACAAGCACCCCAAAGTTTAGGACTGCTCTGTTGACAAGGACCTCCACTTCATTCCACCTTAAATATCCCAGGAAAGCGAAAAATGGATAAAAAACTGGTGGTCCTTATGTACAATGGAATATCACTCAGCCATGAAATCAATGTCATAAGGCTAGTAGCAGCATGTTGCGTGGATTTAGGTACGACGATTCTAAGTGAAATAAGTCACACAGAAAAGGACACTTCTCATAAGGTGTCACTTATAGAGGGAATGTAAAAACCGTTACACTTGAACTGAATTACAAAACAGAACAGAGTCACACATGCAGAAAACACACTATGGCTGCTTAACGGGAAAGGTGAGGTGGGGTGATACATAAAACAAGACTTTCAAATTAGCTCAGATACCGTTCCATAAACCCAATATGTAATAGACAAGACCTACTCCTTGCTCAGAGAACTGGACTCAACACGCCCGATTCACCGCACAAGAATATATCTGACTAGTAATAATCTTAAAACCTATGTATTGATATCTCTCTGTTAGTGTGTCAAGTGGGTGTAAAGCGGCATAAACACAGCCGTGAAAAGCAGCTAAACCCCATTATAAAAATAAATTACTTTTAAAAACCCATGAAACAAAGACATGGAAAGAGAGAGAAATTCTTACACAATTCGTTCAGGGGCTGTGATGCAACCTGGATTGACCATATCTAGACCCACAGCTGGATGAGACATAAGGGTGGACACTCTTGGGGCTGAGAGGTTTGGTGAGGTTGGGTGAGCAAACGCAGACCCTTTAAAGTAATACTGCGTGCTACCCATCGCATGGGTCCCAAATCTCCAGGTTCAAGGGCATCTTCCTATATCGAAAACATGCATGAGAAACCCAGAAGATGGTACACCGTGTGATGGGGAAAGGTTTCTAAAACGCACCTCATTTCTCATCTCCTTGTGCTCGGCTTCGCCATTCCAGCCACTTTACTAGCAATCTCCCTACTTGGAGCCTCAGCACCTTTAACCTCCTGTTCCGTACAGGTGGCAATTTGTCCTGAGGATGAACGGGAAGACGTGGAAACAATGAGAGACTAGCTCTTGGTGTTGGGACAGGCACAGGTCACTCTATTTTCCCATCAGGAAGAAGAATTAACCACAGGCTCAGACTGCCCCCCGGAACCAGAACAGGGCCTGAAGCCATCCTGCACTTTTGCGGCCAGCTCCCAAAAAAGCGACTTGTAAAATGGAGCTTCAGGGCACTGCAATTCACAAACCTGCAGAGTTATAAATGATAACTCTCGTCCACAAATATATTGAGGGAAGGCAAAGAAGAGGATTTGAAATCAAGGCAGAATTGCAGGAAACAGATTTCAGGAGGTAGATTCGAATCGCCTTTAAAGCACATGAAAAGCGGCAAAACATCGACAATGATGCCCTTGGCCAAAAAGGGCGTATGCGTTTTTTCCTGAATATATTCAGGAAAAAACGCATACGCCCTTTTTGGCCAACCAAGCAACCTGGAAAGGCAAATCAGCGCTACAAAGAAGTCTCGCTTCCCATCGGTCAAAAGGGCCATGCTGAAAAAAGTGTCAAAACAAGAAATGCATGACAGGCAATGGAGAAATGGGAGCCTTGCTACACTGATGGGCGGGATGTAAATTGCCAACAGCCACTCTGGAGAAGGGTACGGTGTGTCCTGAAACATCTAAAAAACACAGCTTAGAGAGCATAGGGCACTTCCACGCATGGGGGAATAAAGTGGGAAAATTGAAAATCAGCAAGACACAAGCACCCCAAAGTTAGGGGCTGCTCTGTTGACAAGGACCTCCACTTCATTCCACCTTAAATATCCCAGTAAAGCGAAAAATGGATAAAAAAGTTGTGGTCCTTATGTACAATGGAATATCACTCAGCCATGAAATCAATGTCATAAGGCTAGTAGCAGCATGTTGCGTGGATTTAGGTACGACGATTCTAAGTGAAATAAGTCACACAGAAAAGGACACTTCTCATAAGGTGTCACTTATAGAGGGAATGTAAAATCCGTTACACTTGAACTGAATTACAAAACAGAACAGAGTCACACATGCAGAAAACACACTATGGCTGCTTAACGGGAAAGGTGAGGTGGGGTGATACATAAAACAAGACTTTCAAATTAGCTCAGATACCGTTCCATAAACCCAATATGTAATAGACAAGACCTACTCCTTGCTCAGAGAACTGGACTCAACACGCCCGATTCACCGCACAAGAATATATCTGACTAGTAATAATCTTAAAACCTATGTATTGATATCTCTCTGTTAGTGTGTCAAGAGGGTGTAAAGCGGCATAAACACAGCCGTGAAAAGCAGCTAAACCCCATTATAAAAATAAATTACTTTTAAAAACCCATGAAAGAAAGACAGGGAAAGAGAGAGAAATTCTTACACAATTCGTTCAGGGGCTGTGATGCAACCTGGATTGAACATATCTAGACCCACAGCTGGATGAGACATAAGGGTGGACACTCTTGGGGCTGAGAGGTTTGGTGAGGTTGGGTGAGCAAACGCAGACCCTTTAAAGTAATACTGCGTGCGACCCATCGCATGGGTCCCAAATCTCCAGGTTCAAGGGCATCTTCCTATATCGAAACCATGCATGAGAAACCCAGAAGATGGTGCACCGTGTGATGGGGAAAGGTTTCTAAAACGCACCTCATTTCTCATCTCCTTGTGCTCGGGTTCGCCATTCCAGCCACTTTACTAGCAATCTCCCTACTTGGAGCCTCAGCACCTTTAACCTCCTGTTCCGTACAGGTGGCAATTTGTCCTGAGGATGAACGGGAAGACGTGGAAACAATGAGAGACTAGCTCTTGGTGTTGGGACAGGCACAGGTCACTCTATTTTCCCATCAGGAAGAAGAATTAATCACAGGCTCAGCCTGCCCCCCGGAACCAGAACAGGGCCTGAAGCCATCCTGCCCTTTTGCGGCCAGCTCCCAAAAAAGCGACTTGTAAAATGGAGCTTCAGGGCACTGCAATTCACAAACCTGCAGAGTTATAAATGATAACTCTCGTCCACAAATATATTGAGGGAAGGCAAAGAAGAGGATTTGAAATCAAGGCAGAATTGCAGGAAACAGATTTCAGGAGGTAGATTCGAATTGCCTTTAAAGCACATGAAAAGCGGCAAAACATTGACAATGATGCCCTTGGCCAAAAAGGGCGTATGCGTTTTTTCCTGAATATATTCAGGAAAAAACGCATACGCCCTTTTTGGCCAACCAAGCAACCTGGAAAGGCAAATCAGCGCTACAAAGAAGTCTCGCTTCCCATCGGTCAAAAGGGCCATGCTGAAAAAAGTGTCAAAACCACAAATGCAGGACAGGCCATGGAGAAATGGGAGCCTTGCTACACTGATGGGCGGGATGTAAATTGCCAACAGCCACTCTGGAGAAGTGTACGGTGTGTCCTGAAACATCTAAAAAACACAGCTTAGAGAGCATAGGGCACTTCCACGCATGGGGGAATAAAGTGGGAAAATTGAAAATCAGCAAGACACAAGCACCCCAAAGTTTAGGACTGCTCTGTTGACAAGGACCTCCACTTCATTCCACCTTAAATATCCCAGGAAAGCGAAAAATGGATAAAAAACTGGTGGTCCTTAAGTACAATGGAATATCACTCAGCCATGAAATCAATGTCATAAGGCTAGTAGCAGCATGATGAGTGGATTTATGTACGACGTTTCTAAGTGAAATAAGTCACACAGAAAAGGACACTTCTCATAAGGTGTCACTTATAGAGGGAATGTAAAAACCGTTACACTTGAACTGAATTACAAAACAGAACAGAGTCACACATGCAGAAAATACACTATGGCTGCTTAACGGGAAAGGTGAGTTGGGGTGATACATAAAACAAGAGTTTCAAATTAGCTCAGATACCATTCCATAAACCCAATATGTAATAGACAAGACCTACTCCTTGCTCAGAGAACTGGACTCAACACGCCCGATTCACCACACAAGAATATATCTGACTAGTAATAATCTTAAAACCTATGTATTGATATCTCTCTGTTAGTGTGTCAAGTGGGTGTAAAGTGGCATAAACACAGCCGTGAAAAGCAGCTAAACCCCATTATAAAAATAAATTACTTTTAAAAACCCATGAAACAAAGACAGGGAAAGAGAGAGAAATTCTTACACAATTCGTTCATGGGCTGTGATGCAACCTGGATTGACCATATCTAGACCCACAGCTGGATGAGACATAAGGGTGGACACTCTTGGGGCTGAGAGGTTTGGTGAGGTTGGGTGAGCAAACGCAGACCCTTTAAAGTAATACTGCGTGCTACCCATCGCATGGGTCCCAAATCTCCAGGTTCAAGGGCATCTTCCTACATCGAAAACATGCATGAGAAACCCAGAAGATGGTACACCGTGTGATGGGGAAAGGTTTCTAAAACGCACCTCATTTCTCATCTCCTTGTGCTCGGCTTCGCCATTCCAGCCACTTTACTAGCAATCTCCCTACTTGGAGCCTCAGCACCTTTAGCCTCCTGTTCCGTACAGGTTGCAATTTGTCCTGAGGATGAACGGGAAGACGGGGAACCAATGAGAGACTAGCTCTTGGTGTTGGGACAGGCACAGGTCACTCTATTTTGCCATCAGGAAGAAGAATTAACCACAGGCTCAGACTGCCCCCCAGAACCAGAACAGGGCCTGAAGCCATCCTGCGCTTTTGCGGCCAGCTCCCAAAAAAGCGACTTGTAAAATGGAGCTTCAGGGCACTGCAATTCACAAACCTGCAGAGTTATAAATGATAACTCTCGTCCACAAATATATTGAGGGAAGGCAAAGAAGAGGATTTGAAATCAAGGCAGAATTGCAGGAAACAGATTTCAGGAGGTAGATTCGAATCGCCTTTAAAGCACATGAAAAGCGGCAAAACATCGACAATGATGCCCTTGGCCAAAAAGGGCGTATGCGTTTTTTCCTGAATATATTCAGGAAAAAACGCATACGCCCTTTTTGGCCAACCAAGCAACCTGGAAAGGCAAATCAGTGCTACAAAGAAGTCTCGCTTCCCATCGGTCAAAAGGGCCATGCTGAAAAAAGTGTCAAAACCAGAAATGCAGGACAGGACATGGAGAAATGGGAGCCTTGCTACACTGATGGGCGGGGTGTAAATTGCCAACAGCCACTCTGGAGAAGGGTACGGTGTGTCCTGAAACATCTAAAAAACACAGCTTAGAGAGCATAGGGCACTTCCACGCATGGGGGAATAAAGTGGGAAAATTGAAAATCAGCAAGACACAAGCACCCCAAAGTTTAGGACTGCTCTGTTGACAAGGACCTCCACTTCATTCCACCTTAAATATCCCAGGAAAGCGAAAAATGGATAAAAAACTGGTGGTCCTTATGTACAATGGAATATCACTCAGCCATGAAATCAATGTCATAAGGCTAGTAGCAGCATGATGAGTGGATTTAGGTACGACGATTCTAAGTGAAATAAGTCACACAGAAAAGGACACTTCTCATAAGGTGTCACTTATAGAGGGAATGTAAAAACCGTTACACTTGAACTGAATTACAAAACAGAACAGAGTCACACATGCAGAAAACACACTATGGCTGCTTAACGGGAAAGGTGAGGTGGGGTGATACATAAAAGAAGAGTTTCCAATTAGCTCCGATACCGTTCCATAAACCCAATATGTAATAGACAAGACCTACTCCTTGCTCAGAGAACTGGACTCAACACGCCCGATTCACCGCACAAGAATATATCTGACTAGTAATAATCTTAAAACCTATGTATTGATATCTCTCTGTTAGTGTGTCAAGTGGGTGTAAAGCGGCATAAACACAGCCGTGAAAAGCAGCTAAACCCCATTATAAAAATAAATTACTTTTAAAAACCCATGAAACAAAGACAGGGAAAGAGAGAGAAATTCTTACACAATTCGTTCAGGGGCTGTGATGCAACCTGGATTGACCATATCTAGACCCACAGCTGGATGAGACATAAGGGTGGACACTCTTGGGGCTGAGAGGTTTGGTGAGGTTGGGTGAGCAAACGCAGACCCTTTAAAGTAATACTGCGTGCTACCCATCACATGGGTCCCAAATCTCCAGGTTCAAGGGCATCTTCCTACATCGAAAACATGCATGAGAAACCCAGAAGATGGTACACCATGTGATGGGGAAAGGTTTCTAAAACGCACCTCATTTCTCATCTCCTTGTGCTCGGGTTCGCCATTCCAGCCACTTTACTAGCAATCTCCCTACTTGGAGCATCAGCACCTTTAACCTCCTGTTCCTTACAGGTTGCAATTTGTCCTGAGGATGAACGGGAAAACGGGGAACCAATGAGAGACTAGCTCTTGGTGTTGGGACAGGCGCAGGTCACTCTATTTTCCCATCAGGAAGAAGAATTAATCACAGGCTCAGCCTGCCCCCCGGAACCAGAACAGGGCCTGAAGCCATCCTGCCCTTTTGCGGCCAGCTCCCAAAAAAGCGACTTGTAAAATGGAGCTTCAGGGCACTGCAATTCACAAACCTGCAGAGTTATAAATGATAACTCTCGTCCACAAATATATTGAGGGAAGGCAAAGAAGAGGATTTGAAATCAAGGCAGAATTGCAGGAAACAGATTTCAGGAGGTAGATTCGAATTGCCTTTAAAGCACATGAAAAGCGGCAAAACGTTGACAATGATGCCCTTGGCCAAAAAGGGCGTATGCGTTTTTTCCTGAATATATTCAGGAAAAAACGCATACGCCCTTTTTGGCCAACCAAGCAACCTGGAAAGGCAAATCAGCGCTACAAAGAAGTCTCGCTTCCCATCGGTCAAAAGGGCCATGCTGAAAAAAGTGTCAAAACCACAAATGCAGGACAGGCCATGGAGAAATGGGAGCCTTGCTACACTGATGGGCGGGATGTAAATTGCCAACAGCCACTCTGGAGAAGTGTACGGTGTGTCCTGAAACATCTAAAAAACACAGCTTAGAGAGCATAGGGCACTTCCACGCATGGGGGAATAAAGTGGGAAAATTGAAAATCAGCAAGACACAAGCACCCCAAAGTTTAGGACTGCTCTGTTGACAAGGACCTCCACTTCATTCCACCTTAAATATCCCAGGAAAGCGAAAAATGGATAAAAAACTGGTGGTCCTTATGTACAATGGAATATCACTCAGCCATGAAATCAATGTCATAAGGCTAGTAGCAGCATGATGAGTGGATTTATGTACGACGTTTCTAAGTGAAATAAGTCACACAGAAAAGGACACTTCTCATAAGGTGTCACTTATAGAGGGAATGTAAAAACCGTTACACTTGAACTGAATTACAAAACAGAACAGAGTCACACATGCAGAAAATACACAATGGCTGCTTAACGGGAAAGGTGAGTTGGGGTGATACATAAAACAAGAGTTTCAAATTAGCTCAGATACCGTTCCATAAACCCAATATGTAATAGACAAGACCTACTCCTTGCTCAGAGAACTGGACTCAACACGCCCGATTCACCGCACAAGAATATATCTGACTAGTAATAATCTTAAAACCTATGTATTGATATCTCTCTGTTAGTGTGTCAAGTGGGTGTAAAGCGGCATAAACACAGCTGTGAAAAGCAGCTAAACCCCATTATAAAAATAAATTACTTTTAAAAACCCATGAAACAAAGACAGGGAAAGAGAGAGAAATTCTTACACAATTCGTTCAGGGGCTGTGATGCAACCTGGATTGACCATATCTAGACCCACAGCTGGATGAGACATAAGGGTGGACACTCTTGGGGCTGAGAGGTTTGGTGAGGTTGGGTGAGCAAACGCAGACCCTTTAAAGTAATACTGCGTGCTACCCATCGCATGGGTCCCAAATCTCCAGGTTCAAGGGCAGCTTCCTACATCGAAAACATGCATGAGAAACCCAGAAGATGGTACACCGTGTGATGGGGAATGGTTTCTAAAACGCACCTCATTTCTCATCTCCTTGTGCTCGGGTTCGCCATTCCAGCCACTTTACTAGCAATCTCCCTACTTGGAGCATCAGCACCTTTAACCTCCTGTTCTGTACAGGTTGCAATTTGTCCTGAGGATGAACGGGAAGACGGGGAACCAATGAGAGACTAGCTCTTGGTGTTGGGACAGGCACAGGTCACTCTATTTTCCCATCAGGAAGAAGAATTAACCACAGGCTCAGCCTGCCCCCCGGAACCAGAACAGGGCCTGAAGCCATCCTGCGCTTTTGTGGCCAGCTCCCAAAAAAGCGACTTGTAAAATGGAGCTTCAGGGCACTGCAATTCACAAACCTGCAGAGTTATAAATGATAACTCTCGTCCACAAATATATTGAGGGAAGGCAAAGAAGAGGATTTGAAATCAAGGCAGAATTGCAGGAAACAGATTTCAGGAGGTAGATTCGAATCGCCTTTAAAGCACATGAAAAGCGGCAAAACATCGACAATGATGCCCTTGGCCAAAAAGGGCGTATGCGTTTTTTCCTGAATATATTCAGGAAAAAACGCATACGCCCTTTTTGGCCAACCAAGCAACCTGGAAAGGCAAATCAGCGCTACAAAGAAGTCTCGCTTCCCATCGGTCAAAAGGGCCATGCTGAAAAAAGTGTCAAAACCAGAAATGCAGGACAGGCCATGGAGAAATGGGAGCCTTGCTACACTGATGGGCGGAATGTAAATTGCCAACAGCCACTCTGGAGAAGGGTACTGTGTGTCCTGAAACATCTAAAAAACACAGCTTAGAGAGCATAGGGCACTTCCACGCATGGGGGGATAAAGTGAGAAAATTGAAAATCAGCAAGACACAAGCACCCCAAAGTTTAGGGCTGCTCTGTTGACAAGGACCTCCACTTCATTCCACCTTAAATATCCCAGGAAAGCGAAAAATGGATAAAAAAGTTGTAGTCCTTATGTACAATGGAATATCACTCAGCCATGAAATCAATGTCATAAGGCTAGTAGCAGCATGATGAGTGGATTTAGGTACGACGATTCTAAGTGAAATAAGTCACACAGAAAAGGGCACTTCTCATAAGGTGTCACTTATAGAGGGAATGTAAAATCCGTTACACTTGAACTGAATTACAAAACAGAACAGAGTCACACATGCAGAAAACACACTATGGCTGCTTAACGGGAAAGGTGAGGTGGGGTGATACATAAAACAAGAGTTTCAAATTAGCTCAGATACCGTTCCATAAACCCAATATGTAATAGACAAGACCTACTCCTTGCTCAGAGAACTGGACTCAACACGCCCGATTCACCGCACAAGAATATATCTGACTAGTAATAATCTTAAAACCTATGTATTGATATCTCTCTGTTAGTGTGTCAAGTGGGTGTAAAGCGGCATAAACACAGCCGTGAAAAGCAGCTAAACCCCATTATAAAAATAAATTACTTTTAAAAACCCATGAAACAAAGACAGGGAAAGAGAGAGAAATTCTTACACAATTCATTCAGGGGCTGTGATGCAACCTGGATTGACCATATCTAGACCCACAGCTGGATGAGACATAAGGGTGGACACTCTTGGGGCTGAGAGGTTTGGTGAGGTTGGGTGAGCAAACGCAGACCCTTTAAAGTAATACTGCGTGCTACCCATCGCATGGGTCCCAAATCTCCAGGTTCAAGGGCATCTTCCTACATCGAAAACATGCATGAGAAACCCAGAAGATGGTACACCGTGTGATGGGGAAAGGTTTCTAAAACGCACCTCATTTCTCATCTCCTTGTGCTCGGGTTCGCCATTCCAGCCACTTTACTAGCAATCTCCCTACTTGGAGCATCAGCACCTTTAACCTCCTGTTCCGTACAGGTTGCAATTTGTCCTGAGGATGAACGGGAAAACGGGGAACCAATGAGAGACTAGCTCTTGGTGTTGGGACAGGCACAGGTCACTCTATTTTCCCATCAGGAAGAAGAATTAACCACAGGCTCAGCCTGCCCCCCGGAACCAGAACAGGGCCTGAAGCCATCCTGTGCTTTTGCGGCCAGCTCCCAAAAAAGCGACTTGTAAAATGGAGCTTCAGGGCACTGCAATTCACAAACCTGCAGAGTTATAAATGATAACTCTCGTCCACAAATATATTGAGGGAAGGCAAAGAAGAGGATTTGAAATCAAGGCAGAATTGCAGGAAACAGATTTCAGTAGGTAGATTCGAATCGCCTTTAAAGCACATGAAAAGCAGCAAAACATCGACAATGATGCCCTTGGCCAAAAAGGGCGTATGCGTTTTTTCCTGAATATATTCAGGAAAAAACGCATACGCCCTTTTTGGCCAACCAAGCAACCTGGAAAGGCAAATCAGCGCTACAGAGAAGTCTCGCTTCCCATCGTTCAAAAGGGCCATGCTGAAAAAAGTGTCAAAACCAGAAATGCAGGACAGGCCATGGAGAAATGGGAGCCTTGCTACACTGATGGGCGGGATGTAAATTGCCAACAGCCACTCTGGAGAAGGGTACGGTGTGTCCTGAAACATCTAAAAAACACAGCTTAGAGAGCATAGGGCACTTCCACGCATGGGGGGATAAAGTGGGAAAATTGAAAATCAGCAAGACACAAGCACCCCAAAGTTTAGGGCTGCTCTGTTGACAAGGACCTCCACTTCATTCCACCTTAAATATCCCAGGAAAGCGAAAAATGGATAAAAAAGTTGTGGTCCTTATGTACAATGGAATATCACTCAGCCATGAAATCAATGTCATAAGGCTAGTAGCAGCATGATGAGTGGATTTAGGTACGACGATTCTAAGTGAAATAAGTCACACAGAAAAGGGCACTTCTCATAAGGTGTCACTTATAGAGGGAATGTAAAATCCGTTACACTTGAACTGAATTACAAAACAGAACAGAGTCACACATGCAGAAAACACACTATGGCTGCTTAACGGGAAAGGTGAGGTGGGGTGATACATAAAACAAGAGTTTCAAATTAGCTCAGATACCGTTCCATAAACCCAATATGTAATAGACAAGACCTACTCCTTGCTCAGAGAACTGGACTCAACACGCCCGATTCACCGCACAAGAATATATCTGACTAGTAATAATCTTAAAACCTATGTATTGATATCTCTCTGTTAGTGTGTCAAGTGGGTGTAAAGCGGCATAAACACAGCCGTGAAAAGCAGCTAAACCCCATTATAAAAATAAATTACTTTTAAAAACCCATGAAACAAAGACAGGGAAAGAGAGAGAAATTCTTACACAATTCGTTCAGGGGCTGTGATGCAACCTGGATTGACCATATCTAGACCCACAGCTGGATGAGACATAAGGGTGGACACTCTTGGGGCTGAGAGGTTTGGTGAGGTTGGGTGAGCAAACGCAGACCCTTTAAAGTAATACTGCGTGCTACCCATCGCATGGGTCCCAAATCTCCAGGTTCAAGGGCAGCTTCCTACATCGAAAACATGCATGAGAAACCCAGAAGATGGTAAACCGTGTGATGGGGAAAGGTTTCTAAAACGCACCTCATTTCTCATCTCCTTGTGCTCGGGTTCGCCATTCCAGCCACTTTACTAGCAATCTCCCTACTTGGAGCATCAGCACCTTTAACCTCCTGTTCTGTACAGGTTGCAATTTGTCCTGAGGAAGAACGGGAAGACGGGGAACCAATGAGAGACTAGCTCTTGGTGTTGGGACAGGCACAGGTCACTCTATTTTCCCATCAGGAAGAAGAATTAACCACAGGCTCAGCCTGCCCCCCGGAACCAGAACAGGGCCTGAAGCCATCCTGCGCTTTTGCGGCCAGCTCCCAAGAAAGCGACTTGTAAAATGGAGCTTCAGGGCACTGCAATTCACAAACCTGCAGAGTTATAAATGATAACTCTCGTCCACAAATATATTGAGGGAAGGCAAAGAAGAGGATTTGAAATCAAGGCAGAATTGCAGGAAACAGATTTCAGGAGGTAGATTCGAATCGCCTTTAAAGCACATGAAAAGCGGCAAAACATCGACAATGATGCCCTTGGCCAAAAAGGACGTATGCGTTTTTTCCTGAATATATTCAGGAAAAAACGCATATGTCCTTTTTGGCCAACCAAGCAACCTGGAAAGGCAAATCAGTGCTACAAAGAAGTCTCGCTTCCCAACGGTCAAAAGGGCCATGCTGAAAAAAGTGTCAAAACCAGAAATGCAGGACAGGCCATGGAGAAATGGGAGCCTTGCTACACTGACGGGCGGGATGTAAATTGCCAACAGCCACTCTGGAGAAGGGTACGGTGTGTCCTGAAACATCTAAAAAACACAGCTTAGAGAGCATAGGGCACTTCCACGCATGGGGGTATAAAGTGGGAAAATTGAAAATCAGCAAGACACAAGCACCCCAAAGTTTAGGGCTGCTCTGTTGACAAGGACCTCCACTTCATTCCACCTTAAATATCCCAGGAAAGCGAAAAATGGATAAAAAAGTTGCGGTCCTTATGTACAATGGAATATCACTCAGCCATGAAATCAATGTCATAAGGCTAGTAGCAGCATGATGAGTGGATTTAGGTACGACGATTCTAAGTGAAATAAGTCACACAGAAAAGGGCACTTCTCATAAGGTGTCACTTATAGAGGGAATGTAAAATCCGTTACACTTGAACTGAATTACAAAACAGAACAGAGTCACACATGCAGAAAACACACTATGGCTGCTTAACGGGAAAGGTGAGGTGGGGTGATACATAAAACAAGACTTTCAAATTAGCTCAGATACCGTTCCATAAACCCAATATGTAATAGACAAGACCTACTCCTTGCTCAGAGAACTGGACTCAACACTCCCGATTCACCGCACAAGAATATATCTGACTAGTAATAATCTTAAAACCTATGTATTGATATCTCTCTGTTAGTGTGTCAAGTGGGTGTAAAGCGGCATAAACACAGCCGTGAAAAGCAGCTAAACCCCATTATAAAAATAAATTACTTTTAAAAACCCATGAAACAAAGACAGGGAAAGAGAGAGAAATTCTTACACAATTCGTTCAGGGGCTGTGATGCAACCTGGATTGACCATATCTAGACCCACAGCTGGATGAGACATAAGGGTGGACACTCTTGGGGCTGAGAGGTTTGGTGAGGTTGGGTGAGCAAACGCAGACCCTTTAAAGTAATACTGCGTGCTACCCATCGCATGGGTCCCAAATCTCCAGGTTCAAGGGCAGCTTCCTACATCGAAAACATGCATGAGAAACCCAGAAGATGGTACACCGTGTGATGGGGAAAGGTTTCTAAAACGCACCTCATTTCTCATCTCCTTGTGCTCGGGTTCGCCATTCCAGCCACTTTACTAGCAATCTCCCTACTTGGAGCATCACCACCTTTAACCTCCTGTTCCGTACAGGTTGCAATTTGTCCTGAGGATGAACGGGAAAACGGGGAACCAATGAGAGACTAGCTCTTGGTGTTGGGACAGGCACAGGTCACTCTATTTTCCCATCAGGAAGAAGAATTAACCACAGGCTCAGCCTGCCCCCCGGAACCAGAACAGGGCCTGAAGCCATCCTGCGCTTTTGCGGCCAGCTCCCAAAAAAGCGACTTGTAAAATGGAGCTTCAGGGCACTGCAATTCACAAACCTGCAGAGTTATAAATGATAACTCTCGTCCACAAATATATTGAGGGAAGGCAAAGAAGAGGATTTGAAATCAAGGCAGAATTGCAGGAAACAGATTTCAGTAGGTAGATTCGAATCGCCTTTAAAGCACATGAAAAGCGGCAAAACATCGACAATGATGCCCTTGGCCAAAAAGGACGTATGCGTTTTTTCCTGAATATATTCAGGAAAAAACGCATATGTCCTTTTTGGCCAACCAAGCAACCTGGAAAGGCAAATCAGTGCTACAAAGAAGTCTCGCTTCCCAACGGTCAAAAGGGCCATGCTGAAAAAAGTGTCAAAACCAGAAATGCAGGACAGGCCATGGAGAAATGGGAGCCTTGCTACACTGACGGGCGGGATGTAAATTGCCAACAGCCACTCTGGAGAAGGGTACGGTGTGTCCTGAAACATCTAAAAAACACAGCTTAGAGAGCATAGGGCACTTCCACGCATGGGGGTATAAAGTGGGAAAATTGAAAATCAGCAAGACACAAGCACCCCAAAGTTTAGGGCTGCTCTGTTGACAAGGACCTCCACTTCATTCCACCTTAAATATCCCAGGAAAGCGAAAAATGGATAAAAAAGTTGCGGTCCTTATGTACAATGGAATATCACTCAGCCATGAAATCAATGTCATAAGGCTAGTAGCAGCATGATGAGTGGATTTAGGTACGACGATTCTAAGTGAAATAAGTCACACAGAAAAGGGCACTTCTCATAAGGTGTCACTTATAGAGGGAATGTAAAATCCGTTACACTTGAACTGAATTACAAAACAGAACAGAGTCACACATGCAGAAAACACACTATGGCTGCTTAACGGGAAAGGTGAGGTGGGGTGATACATAAAACAAGAGTTTCAAATTAGCTCAGATACCGTTCCATAAACCCAATATGTAATAGACAAGACCTACTCCTTGCTCAGAGAACTGGACTCAACACTCCCGATTCACCGCACAAGAATATATCTGACTAGTAATAATCTTAAAACCTATGTATTGATATCTCTCTGTTAGTGTGTCAAGTGGGTGTAAAGCGGCATAAACACAGCCGTGAAAAGCAGCTAAACCCCATTATAAAAATAAATTACTTTTAAAAACCCATGAAACAAAGACAGGGAAAGAGAGAGAAATTCTTACACAATTCGTTCAGGGGCTGTGATGCAACCTGGATTGACCATATCTAGACCCACAGCTGGATGAGACATAAGGGTGGACACTCTTGGGGCTGAGAGGTTTGGTGAGGTTGGGTGAGCAAACGCAGACCCTTTAAAGTAATACTGCGTGCTACCCATCGCATGGGTCCCAAATCTCCAGGTTCAAGGGCAGCTTCCTACATCGAAAACATGCATGAGAAACCCAGAAGATGGTACACCGTGTGATGGGGAAAGGTTTCTAAAACGCACCTCATTTCTCATCTCCTTGTGCTCGGGTTCGCCATTCCAGCCACTTTACTAGCAATCTCCCTACTTGGAGCATCACCACCTTTAACCTCCTGTTCCGTACAGGTTGCAATTTGTCCTGAGGATGAACGGGAAAACGGGGAACCAATGAGAGACTAGCTCTTGGTGTTGGGACAGGCACAGGTCACTCTATTTTCCCATCAGGAAGAAGAATTAACCACAGGCTCAGCCTGCCCCCCGGAACCAGAACAGGGCCTGAAGCCATCCTGCGCTTTTGCGGCCAGCTCCCAAAAAAGCGACTTGTAAAATGGAGCTTCAGGGCACTGCAATTCACAAACCTGCAGAGTTATAAATGATAACTCTCGTCCACAAATATATTGAGGGAAGGCAAAGAAGAGGATTTGAAATCAAGGCAGAATTGCAGGAAACAGATTTCAGTAGGTAGATTCGAATCGCCTTTAAAGCACATGAAAAGCGGCAAAACATCGACAATGATGCCCTTGGCCAAAAAGGGCGTATGCGTTTTTTCCTGAATATATTCAGGAAAAAACGCATACGCCCTTTTTGGCCAACCAAGCAACCTGGAAAGGCAAATCAGCGCTACAAAGAAGTCTCGCTTCCCATCGGTCAAAAGGGCCATGCTGAAAAAAGTGTCAAAACCAGAAATGCAGGACAGGCCATGGAGAAATGGGAGCCTTGCTACACTGATGGGCGGGATGTAAATTGCCAACAGCCACTCTGCAGAAGGGTACGGTGTGTCCTGAAACATCTAAAAAACACAGCTTAGAGAGCATAGGGCACTTCCACGCATGGGGGGATAAAGTGAGAAAATTGAAAATCAGCAAGACACAAGCACCCCAAAGTTTAGGGCTGCTCTGTTGACAAGGACCTCCACTTCATTCCACCTTAAATATCCCAGGAAAGCGAAAAATGGATAAAAAAGTGGTGGTCCTTATGTACAATGGAATATCACTCAGCCATGAAATCAATGTCATAAGGCTAGTAGCAGCATGATGAGTGGATTTAGGTACGACGATTCTAAGTGAAATAAGTCACACAGAAAAGGGCACTTCTCATAAGGTGTCACTTATAGAGGGAATGAAAAATCCGTTACACTTGAACTGAATTACAAAACAGAACAGAGTCACACATGCAGAAAACACACTATGGCTGCTTAACGGGAAAAGTGAGGTGGGGTGATACATAAAACAAGACTTTCAAATTAGCTCAGATACCGTTCCATAAACCCAATATGTAATAGACAAGACCTACTCCTTGCTCAGAGAACTGGACTCAACACGCCCGATTCACCACACAAGAATATATCTGACTAGTAATAATCTTAAAACCTATGTATTGATATCTCTCTGTTAGTGTGTCAAGTGGGTGTAAAGCGGCATAAACACAGCCGTGAAAAGCAGCTAAACCCCATTATAAAAATAAATTACTTTTAAAAACCCATGAAACAAAGATAGGGAAAGAGAGAGAAATTCTTACACAATTCGTTCAGGGGCTGTGATGCAACCTGGATTGACCATATCTAGACCCACAGCTGGATGAGACATAAGGGTGGACACTCTTGGGGCTGAGAGGTTTGGTGAGGTTGGGTGAGCAAACACAGACCCTTTAAAGTAATACTGTGTGCTACCCATCGCATGGGTCCCAAATCTCCAGGTTCAAGGGCATCTTCCTACATCGAAAACATGCATGAGAAACCCAGAAGATGGTACACCGTGTGATGGGGAAAGGTTTCTAAAACGCACCTCATTTCTCATCTCCTTGTGCTCGGGTTCGCCTTTCCAGCCACTTTACTAGCAATCTCCCTACTTGGAGCATCAGCACCTTTAACCTCCTGTTCCGTACAGGTTGCAATTTGTCCTGAGGATGAACGGGAAGACTGGGAACCAATGAGAGACTAGCTCTTGGTGTTGGGACAGGCACAGGTCACTCTATTTTCCCATCAGGAAGAAGAATTAACCACAGGCTCAGACTGCCCCCCGGAACCAGAACAGGGCCTGAAGCCATCCTGCGCTTTTGCGGCCAGCTCCCAAAAAAGCGACTTGTAAAATGGAGCTTCAGGGCACTGCAATTCACAAACCTGCAGAGTTATAAATGATAACTCTCGTCCACAAATATATTGAGGGAAGGCAAAGAAGAGGATTTGAAATCAAGGCAGAATTGCAGGAAACAGATTTCAGGAGGTAGATTCGAATCGCCTTTAAAGCACATGAAAAACGGCAAAACATCGACAATGATGCCCTTGGCCAAAAAGGGCGTATGCGTTTTTTCCTGAATATATTCAGGAAAAAACGCATACGCCCTTTTTGGCCAACCAAGCAACCTGGAAAGGCAAATCAGCGCTACAAAGAAGTCTCGCTTCCCATCGGTCAAAAGGGCCATGCTGAAAAAAGTGTCAAAACCAGAAATGCAGGACAGGCCATGGAGAAATGGGAGCCTTGCTACACTGATGGGCGGGATGTAAATTGCCAACAGCCACTCTGGAGAAGGGTACGGTGTGTCCTGAAACATCTAAAAAACACAGCTTAGAGAGCATAGGGCACTTCCACGCATGGGGGGATAAAGTGGGAAAATTGAAAATCAGCAAGACACAAGCACCCCAAAGTTTAGGGCTGCTCTGTTGACAAGGACCTCCACTTCATTCCACCTTAAATATCCCAGGAAAGCGAAAAATGGATAAAAAAGTTGTGGTCCTTATGTACAATGGAATATCACTCAGCCATGAAATCAATGTCATAAGGCTAGTAGCAGCATGATGAGTGGATTTAGGTACGACGATTCTAAGTGAAATAAGTCACACAGAAAAGGACACCTCTCATAAGGTGTCACTTATAGAGGGAATGTAAAAACCGTTATACTTGAACTGAATTACAAAACAGAACAGAGTCACACATGCAGAAAACACACTATGGCTGCTTAACGGGAAAGGTGAGGTGGGGTGATACATAAAACAAGAGTTTCAAATTAGCTCAGATACCGTTCCATAAACCCAATACGTAATAGACAAGACCTACTCCTTGCTCAGAGAACTGGACTCAACAGGCCCGATTCACCACACAAGAATATATCTGACTAGTAATAATCTTAAAACCTATGTATTGATATCTCTCTGTTAGTGTGTCAAGTGGGTGTAAAGCGGCATAAACACAGCCGTGAAAAGCAGCTAAACCCCATTATAAAAATAAATTACTTTTAAAAACCCATGAAACAAAGACAGGGAAAGAGAGAGAAATTCTTACACAATTCGTTCAGGGGCTGTGATGCAACCTGGATTGACCATATCTAGACCCACAGCTGGATGAGACATAAGGGTGGACACTCTTGGGGCTGAGAGGTTTGGTGAGGTTGCGTGAGCAAACGCAGACCCTTTAAAGTAATACTGCGTGCTACCCATCGCATGGGTCCCAAATCTCCAGGTTCAAGGGCATCTTCCTACATCGAAAACATGCATGAGAAACCCAGAAGATGGTACACCGTGTGATGGGGAAAGGTTTCTAAAACGCACCTCATTTCTCATCTCCTTGTGCTCGGCTTCGCCATTCCAGCCACTTTACTAGCAATCTCCCTACTTGGAGCCTCAGCACCTTTAACCTCCTGTTCCGTACAGGTTGCAATTTGTCCTGAGGATGAACGGGAAGACGGGGAACCAATGAGAGACTAGCTCTTGGTGTTGGGACAGGCACAGGTCACTCTATTTTCCCATCAGGAAGAAGAATTAACCACAGGCTCAGACTGCCCCCCGGAACCAGATCAGGGCCTGAAGCCATCCTGCGCTTTTGCGGCCAGCTCCCAAAAAAGCGACTTGTAAAATGGAGCTTCAGGGCACTGCAATTCACAAACCTGCAGAGTTATAAATGATAACTCTCGTCCACAAATATATTGAGGGAAGGCAAAGAAGAGGATTTGAAATCAAGGCAGAATTGCAGGAAACAGATTTCAGGAGGTAGATTCGAATCGCCTTTAAAGCACATGAAAAGCGGCAAAACATCGACAATGATGCCCTTGGCCAAAAAGGGCGTATGCGTTTTTTCCTGAATATATTCAGGAAAAAACGCATACGCCCTTTTTGGCCAACCAAGCAACCTGGAAAGGCAAATCAGCGCTACGAAGAAGTCTCGCTTCCCATCGGTCAAAAGGGCCATGCCGAAAAAAGTGTCAAAACCAGAAATGCAGGACAGGCCATGGAGAAATGGGAGCCTTGCTACACTGATGGGCGGGATGTAAATTGCCAACAGCCACTCTGGAGAAGTGTACGGTGTGTCCTGAAACATCTAAAAAACACAGCTTAGAGAGCATAGGGCACTTCCACGCATGGGGGTATAAAGTGGGAAAATTGAAAATCAGCAAGACACAAGCACCCCAAAGTTTAGGGCTGCTCTGTTGACAAGGACCTCCACTTCATTCCACCTTAAATATCCCAGGAAAGCGAAAAATGGATAAAAGAGTTGTGGTCCTTATGTACAATGGAATATCACTCAGCCATGAAATCAATGTCATAAGGCTAGTAGCAGCATGATGAGTGGATTTAGGTAAGACGATTCTAAGTGAAATAAGTCACACAGAAAAGGACACTTCTCATAAGGTGTCACTTATAGAGGGAATGTAAAAACCGTTACACTTGAACTGAATTACAAAACAGAACAGAGTCACACATGCAGAAAACACACTATGGCTGCTTAACGGGAAAGGTGAGGTGGGGTGATACATAAAAGAAGAGTTTCCAATTAGCTCCGATACCGTTCCATAAACCCAATATGTAATAGACAAGACCTACTCCTTGCTCAGAGAACTGGACTCAACACGCCCGATTCACCGCACAAGAATATATCTGACTAGTAATAATCTTAAAACCTATGTATTGATATCTCTCTGTTAGTGTGTCAAGTGGGTGTAAAGCGGCATAAACACAGCCGTGAAAAGCAGCTAAATCCCATTATAAAAATAAATTACTTTTAAAAACCCATGAAACAAAGACAGGGAAAGAGAGAGAAATTCTTACACAATTCGTTCAGGGGCTGTGATGCAACCTGGATTGACCATATCTAGACCCACAGCTGGATGAGACATAAGGGTGGACACTCTTGGGGCTGAGAGGTTTGGTGAGGTTGGGTGAGCAAACGCAGACCCTTTAAAGTAATACTGCGTGCTACCCATCACATGGGTCCCAAATCTCCAGGTTCAAGGGCATCTTCCTACATCGAAAACATGCATGAGAAACCCAGAAGATGGTACACCATGTGATGGGGAAAGGTTTCTAAAACGCACCTCATTTCTCATCTCCTTGTGCTCGGGTTCGCCATTCCAGCCACTTTACTAGCAATCTCCCTACTTGGAGCATCAGCACCTTTAACCTCCTGTTCCTTACAGGTTGCAATTTGTCCTGAGGATGAACGGGAAAACGGGGAACCACTGAGAGACTAGCTCTTGGTGTTGGGACAGGCGCAGTTCACTCTATTTTCCCATCAGGAAGAAGAATTAATCACAGGCTCAGCCTGCCCCCCGGAACCAGAACAGGGCCTGAAGCCATCCTGCCCTTTTGCGGCCAGCTCCCAAAAAAGCGACTTGTAAAATGGAGCTTCAGGGCACTGCAATTCACAAACCTGCAGAGTTATAAATGATAACTCTCGTCCACAAATATATTGAGGGAAGGCAAAGAAGAGGATTTGAAATCAAGGCAGAATTGCAGGAAACAGATTTCAGGAGGTAGATTCGAATCGCCTTTAAAGCACATGAAAAGCGGCAAAACGTTGACAATGATGCCCTTGGCCAAAAAGGGCGTATGAGTTTTTTCCTGAATATATTCAGGAAAAAACGCATACGCCCTTTTTGGCCAACCAAGCAACCTGGAAAGGCAAATCAGCGCTACAAAGAAGTCTCGCTTCCCATCGGTCAAAAGGGCCATGCTGAAAAAAGTGTCAAAACCAGAAATGCAGGACAGGCCATGGAGAAATGGGAGCCTTGCTACACTGATGGGCGGGATGTAAATTGCCAACAGCCACTCTGGAGAAGTGTACGGTGTGTCCTGAAACATCTAAAAAACAAAGCTTAGAGAGCATAGGGCACTTCCACGCATGGGGGAATAAAGTGGGAAAATTGAAAATCAGCAAGACACAAGCACCCCAAAGTTTAGGACTGCTCTGTTGACAAGGACCTCCACTTCATTCCACCTTAAATATCCCAGGAAAGCGAAAAATGGATAAAAAACTGGTGGTCCTTATGTACAATGGAATATCACTCAGCCATGAAATCAATGTCATAAGGCTAGTAGCAGCATGATGAGTGGATTTATGTACGACGTTTCTAAGTGAAATAAGTCACACAGAAAAGGACACTTCTCATAAGGTGTCACTTATAGAGGGAATGTAAAAACCGTTACACTTGAACTGAATTACAAAACAGAACAGAGTCACACATGCAGAAAATACACTATGGATGCTTAACGGGAAAGGTGAGTTGGGGTGATACATAAAACAAGAGTTTCAAATTAGCTCAGATACCGTTCCATAAACCCAATATGTAATAGACAAGACCTACTCCTTGCTCAGAGAACTGGACTCAACACGCCCGATTCACCACACAAGAATATATCTGACTAGTAATAATCTTAAAACCTATGTATTGATATCTCTCTGTTAGTGTGTCAAGTGGGTGTAAAGTGGCATAAACACAGCCGTGAAAAGCAGCTAAACCCCATTATAAAAATAAATTACTTTTAAAAACCCATGAAACAAAGACAGGGAAAGAGAGAGAAATTCTTACACAATTCGTTCATGGGCTGTGATGCAACCTGGATTGACCATATCTAGACCCACAGCTGGATGAGACATAAGGGTGGACACTCTTGGGGCTGAGAGGTTTGGTGAGGTTGGGTGAGCAAACGCAGACCCTTTAAAGTAATACTGCGTGCTACCCATCGCATGGGTCCCAAATCTCCAGGTTCAAGGGCATCTTCCTACATCGAAAACATGCATGAGAAACCCAGAAGATGGTACACCGTGTGATGGGGAAAGGTTTCTAAAACGCACCTCATTTCTCATCTCCTTGTGCTCGGCTTCGCCATTCCAGCCACTTTACTAGCAATCTCCCTACTTGGAGCCTCAGCACCTTTAACCTCCTGTTCCGTACAGGTTGCAATTTGTCCTGAGGATGAACGGGAAGACGGGGAACCAATGAGAGACTAGCTCTTGGTGTTGGGACAGGCACAGGTCACTCTATTTTGCCAACAGGAAGAAGAATTAACCACAGGCTCAGACTGCCCCCCAGAACCAGAACAGGGCCTGAAGCCATCCTGCGCTTTTGCGGCCAGCTCCCAAAAAAGCGACTTGTAAAATGGAGCTTCAGGGCACTGCAATTCACAAACCTGCAGAGTTATAAATGATAACTCTCGTCCACAAATATATTGAGGGAAGGCAAAGAAGAGGATTTGAAATCAAGGCAGAATTGCAGGAAACAGATTTCAGGAGGTAGATTCGAATCGCCTTTAAAGCACATGAAAAGCGGCAAAACATCGACAATGATGCCCTTGGCCAAAAAGGGCGTATGCGTTTTTTCCTGAATATATTCAGGAAAAAACGCATACGCCATTTTTGGCCAACCAAGCAACCAGGAAAGGCAAATCAGCGCTACAAAGAAGTCTCGCTTCCCATCGGTCAAAAGGGCCATGCTGAAAAAAGTGTCAAAACCAGAAATGCAGGACAGGACATGGAGAAATGGGAGCCTTGCTACACTGATGGGCGGGGTGTAAATTGCCAACAGCCACTCTGGAGAAGGGTACGGTGTGTCCTGAAACATCTAAAAAACACAGCTTAGAGAGCATAGGGCACTTCCACGCATGGGGGAATAAAGTGGGAAAATTGAAAATCAGCAAGACACAAGCACCCCAAAGTTTAGGACTGCTCTGTTGACAAGGACCTCCACTTCATTCCACCTTAAATATCCCAGGAAAGCGAAAAATGGATAAAAAAGTGGTGGTCCTTATGTACAATGGAATATCACTCAGCCATGAAATCAATGTCATAAGGCTAGTAGCAGCATGATGAGTGGATTTAGGTACGACGATTCTAAGTGAAATAAGTCACACAGAAAAGGACACTTCTCATAAGGTGTCACTTATAGAGGGAATGTAAAAACCGTTACACTTGAACTGAATTACAAAACAGAACAGAGTCACACATGCAGAAAACACACTATGGCTGCTTAACGGGAAAGGTGAGGTGGGGTGATACATAAAACAAGATTTTCAAATTAGCTCAGATACCGTTCCATAAACCCAATATGTAATAGACAAGACCTACTCCTTGCTCAGAGAACTGGACTCAACACGCCCGATTCACCGCACAAGAATATATCTGACTAGTAATAATCTTAAAACCTATGTATTGATATCTCTCTGTTAGTGTGTCAAGTGGGTGTAAAGCGGCATAAACACAGCCGTGAAAAGCAGCTAAACCCCATTATAAAAATAAATTACTTTTAAAAACCCATGAAACAAAGACAGGGAAAGAGAGAGAAATTCTTACACAATTCGTTCAGGGGCTGTGATGCAACCTGGATTGACCATATCTAGACCCACAGCTGGATGAGACATAAGGGTGGACACTCTTGGGGCTGAGAGGTTTGGTGAGGTTGCGTGAGCAAACGCAGACCCTTTAAAGTAATACTGCGTGCTACCCATCGCATGGGTCCCAAATCTCCAGGTTCAAGGGCATCTTCCTACATCGAAAACATGCATGAGAAACCCAGAAGATGGTACACCGTGTGATGGGGAAAGGTTTCTAAAACGCACCTCATTTCTCATCTCCTTGTGCTCGGCTTCGCCATTCCAGCCACTTTACTAGCAATCTCCCTACTTGGAGCCTCAGCACCTTTAACCTCCTGTTCCGTACAGGTTGCAATTTGTCCTGAGGATGAACGGGAAGACGGGGAACCAATGAGAGACTAGCTCTTGGTGTTGGGACAGGCACAGGTCACTCTATTTTCCCATCAGGAAGAAGAATTAACCACAGGCTCAGACTGCCCCCCGGAACCAGAACAGGGCCTGAAGCCATCCTGCGCTTTTGCGGCCAGCTCCCAAAAAAGCGACTTGTAAAATGGAGCTTCAGGGCACTGCAATTCACAAACCTGCAGAGTTATAAATGATAACTCTCGTCCACAAATATATTGAGGGAAGGCAAAGAAGAGGATTTGAAATCAAGGCAGAATTGCAGGAAACAGATTTCAGGAGGTAGATTCGAATCGCCTTTAAAGCACATGAAAAGCGGCAAAACCTCGACAATGATGCCCTTGGCCAAAAAGGGCGTATGCGTTTTTTCCTGAATATATTCAGGAAAAAAGCATACGCCCTTTTTGGCCAACCAAGCAACCTGGAAAGGCAAATCAGCGCTACAAAGAAGTCTCGCTTCCCATCGGTCAAAAGGGCCATGCTGAAAAAAGTGTCAAAACCAGAAATGCAGGACAGGACATGGAGAAATGGGAGCCTTGCTACACTGATGGGCGGGGTGTAAATTGCCAACAGCCACTCTGGAGAAGGGTACGGTGTGTCCTGAAACATCTAAAAAACACAGCTTAGAGAGCATTGGGCACTTCCACGCATGGGGGAATAAAGTGGGAAAATTGAAAATCAGCAAGACACAAGCACCCCAAAGTTTAGGACTGCTCTGTTGACAAGGACCTCCACTTCATTCCACCTTAAATATCCCAGGAAAGCGAAAAATGGATAAAAAAGTGGTGGTCCTTATGTACAATGGAATATCACTCAGCCATGAAATCAATGTCATAAGGCTAGTAGCAGCATGATGAGTGGATTTAGGTACAACGATTCTAAGTGAAATAAGTCACACAGAAAAGGACACTTCTCATAAGGTGTCACTTATAGAGGGAATGTAAAAACCGTTACACTTGAACTGAATTACAAAACAGAACAGAGTCACACATGCAGAAAACACACTATGGCTGCTTAACGGGAAAGGTGAGGTGGGGTGATACATAAAACAAGACTTTCAAATTAGCTCAGATACCGTTCCATAAACCCAATATGTAATAGACAAGACCTACTCCTTGCTCAGAGAACTGGACTCAACACGCCCGATTCACCGCACAAGAATATATCTGACTAGTAATAATCTTAAAACCTATGTATTGATATCTCTCTGTTAGTGTGTCAAGTGGGTGTAAAGCGGCATAAACACAGCCGTGAAAAGCAGCTAAACCCCATTATAAAAATAAATTACTTTTAAAAACCCATGAAACAAAGACAGGGAAAGAGAGAGAAATTCTTACACAATTCGTTCAGGGGCTGTGATGCAACCTGGATTGACCATATCTAGACCCACAGCTGGATGAGACATAAGGGTGGACACTCTTGGGGCTGAGAGGTTTGGTGAGGTTGCGTGAGCAAACGCAGACCCTTTAAAGTAATACTGCGTGCTACCCATCGCATGGGTCCCAAATCTCCAGGTTCAAGGGCATCTTCCTACATCGAAAACATGCATGAGAAACCCAGAAGATGGTACACCGTGTGATGGGGAAAGGTTTCTAAAACGCACGTCATTTCTCATCTCCTTGTGCTCGGCTTCGCCATTCCAGCCACTTTACTAGCAATCTCCCTACTTGGAGCCTCAGCACCTTTAACCTCCTGTTCCGTACAGGTTGCAATTTGTCCTGAGAATGAACGGGAAGACGGGGAACCAATGCGAGACTAGCTCTTGGTGTTGGGACAGGCACAGGTCACTCTATTTTCCCATCAGGAAGAAGAATTAACCACAGGCTCAGACTGCCCCCCGGAACCAGAACAGGGCCTGAAGCCATCCTGCGCTTTTGCGGCCAGCTCCCAAAAATGCGACTTGTAAAATGTAGCTTCAGGGCACTGCAATTCACAAACCTGCAGAGTTATAAATGATAACTCTCGTCCACAAATATATTGAGGGAAGGCAAAGAAGAGGATTTGAAATCAAGGCAGAATTGCAGGAAACAGATTTCAGGAGGTAGATTCGAATCGCCTTTAAAGCACATGAAAAGCGGCAAAACATCGACAATGATGCCCTTGGCCAAAAAGGGCGTATGCGTTTTTTCCTGAATATATTCAGGAAAAAACGCATACGCCCTTTTTGGCCAACCAAGCAACCTGGAAAGGCAAATCAGCGCTACGAAGAAGTCTCGATTCCCATCGGTCAAAAGGGCCATGCCGAAAAAAGTGTCAAAACCAGAAATGCAGGACAGGCCATGGAGAAATGGGAGCCTTGCTACACTGATGGGCGGGATGTAAATTGCCAACAGCCACTCTGGAGAAGTGTACGGTGTGTCCTGAAACATCTAAAAAACACAGCTTAGAGAGCATAGGGCACTTCCACGCATGGGGGTATAAAGTGGGAAAATTGAAAATCAGCAAGACACAAGCACCCCAAAGTTTAGGGCTGCTCTGTTGACAAGGACCTCCACTTCATTCCACCTTAAATATCCCAGGAAAGCGAAAAATGGATAAAAGAGTTGTGGTCCTTATGTACAATGGAATATCACTCAGCCATGAAATCAATGTCATAAGGCTAGTAGCAGCATGATGAGTGGATTTAGGTAAGATGATTCTAAGTGAAATAAGTCACACAGAAAAGGACACTTCTCATAAGGTGTCACTTATAGAGGGAATGTAAAAACCGTTACACTTGAACTGAATTACAAAACAGAACAGAGTCACACATGCAGAAAACACACTATGGCTGCTTAACGGGAAAGGTGAGGTGGGGTGATACATAAAAGAAGAGTTTCCAATTAGCTCCGATACCATTCCATAAACCCAATATGTAATAGACAAGACCTACTCCTTGCTCAGAGAACTGGACTCAACACGCCCGATTCACCGCACAAGAATATATCTGACTAGTAATAATCTTAAAACCTATGTATTGATATCTCTCTGTTAGTGTGTCAAGTGGGTGTAAAGCGGCATAAACACAGCCGTGAAAAGCAGCTAAACCCCATTATAAAAATAAATTACTTTTAAAAACCCATGAAACAAAGACAGGGAAAGAGAGAGAAATTCTTACACAATTCGTTCAGGGGCTGTGATGCAACCTGGATTGACCATATCTAGACCCACAGCTGGATGAGACATAAGGGTGGACACACTTGGGGCTGAGAGGTTTGGTGAGGTTGGGTGAGCAAACGCAGACCCTTTAAAGTAATACTGCGTGCTACCCATCACATGGGTCCCAAATCTCCAGGTTCAAGGGCATCTTCCTACATCGAAAACATGCATGAGAAACCCAGAAGATGGTACACCATGTGATGGGGAAAGGTTTCTAAAACGCACCTCATTTCTCATCTCCTTGTGCTCGGGTTCGCCATTCCAGCCACTTTACTAGCAATCTCCCTACTTGGAGCATCAGCACCTTTAACCTCCTGTTCCTTACAGGTTGCAATTTGTCCTGAGGATGAACGGGAAAACGGGGAACCAATGAGAGACTAGCTCTTGGTGTTGGGACAGGCGCAGTTCACTCTATTTTCCCATCAGGAAGAAGAATTAATCACAGGCTCAGCCTGCCCCCCGGAACCAGAACAGGGCCTGAAGCCATCCTGCCCTTTTGCGGCCAGCTCCCAAAAAAGCGACTTGTAAAATGGAGCTTCAGGGCACAGCAATTCACAAACCTGCAGAGTTATAAATGATAACTCTCGTCCACAAATATATTGAGGGAAGGCAAAGAAGAGGATTTGAAATCAAGGCAGAATTGCAGGAAACAGATTTCAGGAGGTAGATTCGAATCGCCTTTAAAGCACATGAAAAGCGGCAAAACGTTGACAATGATGCCCTTGGCCAAAAAGGGCGTATGCGTTTTTTCCTGAATATATTCAGGAAAAAACGCATACGCCCTTTTTGGCCAACCAAGCAACCTGGAAAGGCAAATCAGCGCTACAAAGAAGTCTCGCTTCCCATCGGTCAAAAGGGCCATGCTGAAAAAAGTGTCAAAACCAGAAATGCAGGACAGGCCATGGAGAAATGGGAGCCTTGCTACACTGATGGGCGGGATGTAAATTGCCAACAGCCACTCTGGAGAAGTGTACGGTGTGTCCTGAAACATCTAAAAAACACAGCTGAGAGAGCATAGGGCACTTCCACGCATGGGGGAATAAAGTGGGAAAATTGAAAATCAGCAAGACACAAGCACCCCAAAGTTTAGGACTGCTCTGTTGACAAGGACCTCCACTTCATTCCACCTTAAATATCCCAGGAAAGCGAAAAATGGATAAAAAACTGGTGGTCCTTATGTACAATGGAATATCACTCAGCCATGAAATCAATGTCATAAGGCTAGTAGCAGCATGATGAGTGGATTTATGTACGACGTTTCTAAGTGAAATAAGTCACACAGAAAAGGACACTTCTCATAAGGTGTCACTTATAGAGGGAATGTAAAAACCGTTACACTTGAACTGAATTACAAAACAGAACAGAGTCACACATGCAGAAAATACACTATGGCTGCTTAACGGGAAAGGTGAGTTGGGGTGATACATAAAACAAGAGTTTCCAATTAGCTCCGATACCGTTCCATAAACCCAATATGTAATAGACAAGACCTACTCCTTGCTCAGAGAACTGGACTCAACACGCCCGATTCACCGCACAAGAATATATCTGACTAGTAATAATCTTAAAACCTATGTATTGATATCTCTCTGTTAGTGTGTCAAGTGGGTGTAAAGCGGCATAAACACAGCCGTGAAAAGCAGCTAAACCCCATTATAAAAATAAATTACTTTTAAAAACCCATGAAACAAAGACAGGGAAAGAGAGAGAAATTCTTACACAATTCGTTCAGGGGCTGTGATGCAACCTGGATTGACCATATCTAGACCCACAGCTGGATGAGACATAAGGGTGGACACTCTTGGGGCTGAGAGGTTTGGTGAGGTTGGGTGAGCAAATGCAGACCCTTTAAAGTAATACTGCGTGCTACCCATCACATGGGTCCCAAATCTCCAGGTTCAAGGGCATCTTCCTACATCGAAAACATGCATGAGAAACCCAGAAGATGGTACACCATGTGATGGGGAAAGGTTTCTAAAACGCACCTCATTTCTCATCTCCTTGTGCTCGGGTTCGCCATTCCAGCCACTTTACTAGCAATCTCCCTACTTGGAGCATCAGCACCTTTAACCTCCTGTTCCTTACAGGTTGCAATTTGTCCTGAGGATGAACGGGAAAACGGGGAACCAATGAGAGACTAGCTCTTGGTGTTGGGACAGGCGCAGGTCACTCTATTTTCCCATCAGGAAGAAGAATTAATCACAGGCTCAGCCTGCCCCCCGGAACCAGAACAGGGCCTGAAGCCATCCTGCCCTTTTGCGGCCAGCTCCCAAAAAAGCGACTTGTAAAATGGAGCTTCAGGGCACTGCAATTCACAAACCTGCAGAGTTATAAATGATAACTCTCGTCCACAAATATATTGAGGGAAGGCAAAGAAGAGGATTTGAAATCAAGGCAGAATTGCAGGAAACAGATTTCAGGAGGTAGATTCGAATCGCCTTTAAAGCACATGAAAAGCGGCAAAACGTTGACAATGATGCCCTTGGCCAAAAAGGGCGTATGAGTTTTTTCCTGAATATATTCAGGAAAAAACGCATACGCCCTTTTTGGCCAACCAAGCAACCTGGAAAGGCAAATCAGCGCTACAAAGAAGTCTCGCTTCCCATCGGTCAAAAGGGCCATGCTGAAAAAAGTGTCAAAACCAGAAATGCAGGACAGGCCATGGAGAAATGGGAGCCTTGCTACACTGATGGGCGGGATGTAAATTGCCAACAGCCACTCTGGAGAAGTGTACGGTGTGTCCTGAAACATCTAAAAAACAAAGCTTAGAGAGCATAGGGCACTTCCACGCATGGGGGAATAAAGTGGGAAAATTGAAAATCAGCAAGACACAAGCACCCCAAAGTTTAGGACTGCTCTGTTGACAAGGACCTCCACTTCATTCCACCTTAAATATCCCAGGAAAGCGAAAAATGGATAAAAAACTGGTGGTCCTTATGTACAATGGAATATCACTCAGCCATGAAATCAATGTCATAAGGCTAGTAGCAGCATGATGAGTGGATTTATGTACGACGTTTCTAAGTGAAATAAGTCACACAGAAAAGGACACTTCTCATAAGGTGTCACTTATAGAGGGAATGTAAAAACCGTTACACTTGAACTGAATTACAAAACAGAACAGAGTCACACATGCAGAAAATACACTATGGATGCTTAACGGGAAAGGTGAGTTGGGGTGATACATAAAACAAGAGTTTCAAATTAGCTCAGATACCGTTCCATAAACCCAATATGTAATAGACAAGACCTACTCCTTGCTCAGAGAACTGGACTCAACACGCCCGATTCACCACACAAGAATATATCTGACTAGTAATAATCTTAAAACCTATGTATTGATATCTCTCTGTTAGTGTGTCAAGTGGGTGTAAAGTGGCATAAACACAGCCGTGAAAAGCAGCTGAACCCCATTATAAAAATAAATTACTTTTAAAAACCCATGAAACAAAGACAGGGAAAGAGAGAGAAATTCTTACACAATTCGTTCATGGGCTGTGATGCAACCTGGATTGACCATATCTAGACCCACAGCTGGATGAGACATAAGGGTGGACACTCTTGGGGCTGAGAGGTTTGGTGAGGTTGGGTGAGCAAACGCAGACCCTTTAAAGTAATACTGCGTGCTACCCATCGCATGGGTCCCAAATCTCCAGGTTCAAGGGCATCTTCCTACATCGAAAACATGCATGAGAAACCCAGAAGATGGTACACCGTGTGATGGGGAAAGGTTTCTAAAACGCACCTCATTTCTCATCTCCTTGTGCTCGGCTTCGCCATTCCAGCCACTTTACTAGCAATCTCCCTACTTGGAGCCTCAGCACCTTTAACCTCCTGTTCCGTACAGGTTGCAATTTGTCCTGAGGATGAACGGGAAGACGGGGAACCAATGAGAGACTAGCTCTTGGTGTTGGGACAGGCACAGGTCACTCTATTTTGCCAACAGGAAGAAGAATTAACCACAGGCTCAGACTGCCCCCCAGAACCAGAACAGGGCCTGAAGCCATCCTGCGCTTTTGCGGCCAGCTCCCAAAAAAGCGACTTGTAAAATGGAGCTTCAGGGCACTGCAATTCACAAACCTGCAGAGTTATAAATGATAACTCTCGTCCACAAATATATTGAGGGAAGGCAAAGAAGAGGATTTGAAATCAAGGCAGAATTGCAGGAAACAGATTTCAGGAGGTAGATTCGAATCGCCTTTAAAGCACATGAAAAGCGGCAAAACATCGACAATGATGCCCTTGGCCAAAAAGGGCGTATGCGTTTTTTCCTGAATATATTCAGGAAAAAACGCATACGCCATTTTTGGCCAACCAAGCAACCAGGAAAGGCAAATCAGCGCTACAAAGAAGTCTCGCTTCCCATCGGTCAAAAGGGCCATGCTGAAAAAAGTGTCAAAACCAGAAATGCAGGACAGGACATGGAGAAATGGGAGCCTTGCTACACTGATGGGCGGGGTGTAAATTGCCAACAGCCACTCTGGAGAAGGGTACGGTGTGTCCTGAAACATCTAAAAAACACAGCTTAGAGAGCATAGGGCACTTCCACGCATGGGGGAATAAAGTGGGAAAATTGAAAATCAGCAAGACACAAGCACCCCAAAGTTTAGGACTGCTCTGTTGACAAGGACCTCCACTTCATTCCACCTTAAATATCCCAGGAAAGCGAAAAATGGATAAAAAAGTGGTGGTCCTTATGTACAATGGAATATCACTCAGCCATGAAATCAATGTCATAAGGCTAGTAGCAGCATGATGAGTGGATTTAGGTACGACGATTCTAAGTGAAATAAGTCACACAGAAAAGGACACTTCTCATAAGGTGTCACTTATAGAGGGAATGTAAAAACCGTTACACTTGAACTGAATTACAAAACAGAACAGAGTCACACATGCAGAAAACACACTATGGCTGCTTAACGGGAAAGGTGAGGTGGGGTGATACATAAAACAAGATTTTCAAATTAGCTCAGATACCGTTCCATAAACCCAATATGTAATAGACAAGACCTACTCCTTGCTCAGAGAACTGGACTCAACACGCCCGATTCACCGCACAAGAATATATCTGACTAGTAATAATCTTAAAACCTATGTATTGATATCTCTCTGTTAGTGTGTCAAGTGGGTGTAAAGCGGCATAAACACAGCCGTGAAAAGCAGCTAAACCCCATTATAAAAATAAATTACTTTTAAAAACCCATGAAACAAAGACAGGGAAAGAGAGAGAAATTCTTACACAATTCGTTCAGGGGCTGTGATGCAACCTGGATTGACCATATCTAGACCCACAGCTGGATGAGACATAAGGGTGGACACTCTTGGGGCTGAGAGGTTTGGTGAGGTTGCGTGAGCAAACGCAGACCCTTTAAAGTAATACTGCGTGCTACCCATCGCATGGGTCCCAAATCTCCAGGTTCAAGGGCATCTTCCTACATCGAAAACATGCATGAGAAACCCAGAAGATGGTACACCGTGTGATGGGGAAAGGTTTCTAAAACGCACCTCATTTCTCATCTCCTTGTGCTCGGCTTCGCCATTCCAGCCACTTTACTAGCAATCTCCCTACTTGGAGCCTCAGCACCTTTAACCTCCTGTTCCGTACAGGTTGCAATTTGTCCTGAGGATGAACGGGAAGACGGGGAACCAATGAGAGACTAGCTCTTGGTGTTGGGACAGGCACAGGTCACTCTATTTTCCCATCAGGAAGAAGAATTAACCACAGGCTCAGACTGCCCCCCGGAACCAGAACAGGGCCTGAAGCCATCCTGCGCTTTTGCGGCCAGCTCCCAAAAAAGCGACTTGTAAAATGGAGCTTCAGGGCACTGCAATTCACAAACCTGCAGAGTTATAAATGATAACTCTCGTCCACAAATATATTGAGGGAAGGCAAAGAAGAGGATTTGAAATCAAGGCAGAATTGCAGGAAACAGATTTCAGGAGGTAGATTCGAATCGCCTTTAAAGCACATGAAAAGCGGCAAAACATCGACAATGATGCCCTTGGCCAATAAGGGCGTATGCGTTTTTTCCTGAATATATTCAGGAAAAAACGCATACGCCCTTTTTGGCCAACCAAGCAACCTGGAAAGGCAAATCAGCGCTACGAAGAAGTCTCGCTTCCCATCGGTCAAAAGGGCCATGCCGAAAAAAGTGTCAAAACCAGAAATGCAGGACAGGCCATGGAGAAATGGGAGCCTTGCTACACTGATGGGCGGGATGTAAATTGCCAACAGCCACTCTGGAGAAGTGTACGGTGTGTCCTGAAACATCTAAAAAACACAGCTTAGAGAGCATAGGGCACTTCCACGCATGGGGGTATAAAGTGGGAAAATTGAAAATCAGCAAGACACAAGCACCCCAAAGTTTAGGGCTGCTCTGTTGACAAGGACCTCCACTTCATTCCACCTTAAATATCCCAGGAAAGCGAAAAATGGATAAAAGAGTTGTGGTCCTTATGTACAATGGAATATCACTCAGCCATGAAATCAATGTCATAAGGCTAGTAGCAGCATGATGAGTGGATTTAGGTAAGACGATTCTAAGTGAAATAAGTCACACAGAAAATGACACTTCTCATAAGGTGTCACTTATAGAGGGAAAGTAAAAACCGTTACACTTGAACTGAATTACAAAACAGAACAGAGTCACACATGCAGAAAACACACTATGGCTGCTTAACGGGAAAGGTGAGGTGGGGTGATACATAAAAGAAGAGTTTCCAATTAGCTCCGATACCGTTCCATAAACCCAATATGTAATAGACAAGACCTACTCCTTGCTCAGAGAACTGGACTCAACACGCCCGATTCACCGCACAAGAATATATCTGACTAGTAATAATCTTAAAACCTATGTATTGATATCTCTCTGTTAGTGTGTCAAGTGGGTGTAAAGCGGCATAAACACAGCCGTGAAAAGCAGCTAAACCCCATTATAAAAATAAATTACTTTTAAAAACCCATGAAACAAAGACAGGGAAAGAGAGAGAAATTCTTACACAATTCGTTCAGGGGCTGTGATGCAACCTGGATTGACCATATCTAGACCCACAGCTGGATGAGACATAAGGGTGGACACTCTTGGGGCTGAGAGGTTTGGTGAGGTTGGGTGAGCAAACGCAGACCCTTTAAAGTAATACTGCGTGCTACCCATCACATGGGTCCCAAATCTCCAGGTTCAAGGGCATCTTCCTACATCGAAAACATGCATGAGAAACCCAGAAGATGGTACACCATGTGATGGGGAAAGGTTTCTAAAACGCACCTCATTTCTCATCTCCTTGTGCTCGGGTTCGCCATTCCAGCCACTTTACTAGCAATCTCCCTACTTGGAGCATCAGCACCTTTAACCTCCTGTTCCTTACAGGTTGCAATTTGTCCTGAGGATGAACGGGAAAACGGGGAACCAATGAGAGACTAGCTCTTGGTGTTGGGACAGGCGCAGGTCACTCTATTTTCCCATCAGGAAGAAGAATTAATCACAGGCTCAGCCTGCCCCCCGGAACCAGAACAGGGCCTGAAGCCATCCTGCCCTTTTGCGGCCAGCTCCCAAAAAAGCGACTTGTAAAATGGAGCTTCAGGGCACTGCAATTCACAAACCTGCAGAGTTATAAATGATAACTCTCGTCCACAAATATATTGAGGGAAGGCAAAGAAGAGGATTTGAAATCAAGGCAGAATTGCAGGAAACAGATTTCAGGAGGTAGATTCGAATCGTCTTTAAAGCACATGAAAAGCGGCAAAACGTTGACAATGATGCCCTTGGCCAAAAAGGCCGTATGCGTTTTTTCCTGAATATATTCAGGAAAAAACGCATACGCCCTTTTTGGCCAACCAAGCAACCTGGAAAGGCAAATCAGCGCTACAAAGAAGTCTCGCTTCCCATCGGTCAAAAGGGCCATGCTGAAAAAAGTGTCAAAACCACAAATGCAGGACAGGCCATGGAGAAATGGGAGCCTTGCTACACTGATGGGCGGGATGTAAATTGCCAACAGCCACTCTGGAGAAGTGTACGGTGTGTCCTGAAACATCTAAAAAACACAGCTTAGAGAGCATAGGGCACTTCCACGCATGGGGGAATAAAGTGGGAAAATTGAAAATCAGCAAGACACAAGCACCCCAAAGTTTAGGACTGCTCTGTTGACAAGGACCTCCACTTCATTCCACCTTAAATATCCCAGGAAAGCGAAAAATGGATAAAAAACTGGTGGTCCTTATGTACAATGGAATATCACTCAGCCATGAAATCAATGTCATAAGGCTAGTAGCAGCATGATGAGTGGATTTATGTACGACGTTTCTAAGTGAAATAAGTCACACAGAAAAGGACACTTCTCATAAGGTGTCACTTATAGAGGGAATGTAAAAACCGTTACACTTGAACTGAATTACAAAACAGAACAGAGTCACACATGCAGAAAATACACTATGGCTGCTAAACGGGAAAGGTGAGTTGGGGTGATACATAAAACAAGAGTTTCAAATTAGCTCAGATACCGTTCCATAAACCCAATATGTAATAGACAAGACCTACTCCTTGCTCAGAGAACTGGACTCAACACACCCGATTCACCACACAAGAATATATCTGACTAGTAATAATCTTAAAACCTATGTATTGATATCTCTCGGTTAGTGTGTCAAGTGGGTGTAAAGTGGCATAAACACAGCCGTGAAAAGCAGCTAAACCCCATTATAAAAATAAATTACTTTTAAAAACCCATGAAACAAAGACAGGGAAAGAGAGAGAAATTCTTACACAATTCGTTCATGGGCTGTGATGCAACCTGGATTGACCATATCTAGACCCACAGCTGGATGAGACATAAGGGTGGACACTCTTGGGGCTGAGAGGTTTGGTGAGGTTGGGTGAGCAAACGCAGACCCTTTAAAGTAATACTGCGTGCTACCCATCGCATGGGTCCCAAATCTCCAGGTTCAAGGGCATCTTCCTACATCGAAAACATGCATGAGAAACCCAGAAGATGGTACACCGTGTGATGGGGAAAGGTTTCTAAAACGCACCTCATTTCTCATCTCCTTGTGCTCGGCTTCGCCATTCCAGCCACTTTACTAGCAATCTCCCTACTTGGAGCCTCAGCACCTTTAACCTCCTGTTCCGTACAGGTTGCAATTTCTCCTGAGGATGAACGGGAAGACGGGGAACCAATGAGAGACTAGCTCTTGGTGTTGGGACAGGCACAGGTCACTCTATTTTGCCATCAGGAAGAAGAATTAACCACAGGCTCAGACTGCCCCCCAGAACCAGAACAGGGCCTGAAGCCATCGTGCGCTTTTGCGGCCAGCTCCCAAAAAAGCGACTTGTAAAATGGAGCTTCAGGGCACTGCAATTCACAAACCTGCAGAGTTATAAATGATAACTCTCGTCCACAAATATATTGAGGGAAGGCAAAGAAGAGGATTTGAAATCAAGGCAGAATTGCAGGAAACAGATTTCAGGAGGTAGATTCGAATCGCCTTTAAAGCACATGAAAAGCGGCAAAACCTCGACAATGATGCCCTTGGCCAAAAAGGGCGTATGCGTTTTTTCCTGAATATATTCAGGAAAAAACGCATACGCCCTTTTTGGCCAACCAAGCAACCTGGAAAGGCAAATCAGCGCTACAAAGAAGTCTCGCTTCCCATCGGTCAAAAGGGCCATGCTGAAAAAAGTGTCAAAACCAGAAATGCAGGACAGGACATGGAGAAATGGGAGCCTTGCTACACTGATGGGCGGGGTGTAAATTGCCAACAGCCACTCTGGAGAAGGGTACGGTGTGTACTGAAACATCTAAAAAACACAGCTTAGAGAGCATTGGGCACTTCCACGCATGGGGGAATAAAGTGGGAAAATTGAAAATCAGCAAGACACAAGCACCCCAAAGTTTAGGACTGCTCTGTTGACAAGGACCTCCACTTCATTCCACCTTAAATATCCCAGGAAAGCGAAAAATGGATAAAAAAGTGGTGGTCCTTATGTACAATGGAATATCACTCAGCCATGAAATCAATGTCATAAGGCTAGTAGCAGCATGATGAGTGGATTTAGGTACAACGATTCTAAGTGAAATAAGTCACACAGAAAAGGACACTTCTCATAAGGTGTCACTTATAGAGGGAATGTAAAAACCGTTACACTTGAACTGAATTACAAAACAGAACAGAGTCACACATGCAGAAAACACACTATGGCTGCTTAACGGGAAAGGTGAGGTGGGGTGATACATAAAACAAGACTTTCAAATTAGCTCAGATACCGTTCCATAAACCCAATATGTAATAGACAAGACCTACTCCTTGCTCAGAGAACTGGACTCAACACGCCCGATTCACCGCACAAGAATATATCTGACTAGTAATAATCTTAAAACCTATGTATTGATATCTCTCTGTTAGTGTGTCAAGTGGGTGTAAAGCGGCATAAACACAGCCGTGAAAAGCAGCTAAACACCATTATAAAAATAAATTACTTTTAAAAACCCATGAAACAAAGACAGGGAAAGAGAGAGAAATTCTTACACAATTCGTTCAGGGGCTGTGATGCAACCTGGATTGACCATATCTAGACCCACAGCTGGATGAGACATAAGGGTGGACATTCTTGGGGCTGAGAGGTTTGGTGAGGTTGCGTGAGCAAACGCAGACCCTTTAAAGTAATACTGCGTGCTACCCATCGCATGGGTCCCAAATCTCCAGGTTCAAGGGCATCTTCCTACATCGAAAACATGCATGAGAAACCCAGAAGATGGTACACCGTGTGATGAGGAAAGGTTTCTAAAACGCACCTCATTTCTCATCTCCTTGTGCTCGGGTTCGCCATTGCAGCCACTTTACTAGCAATCTCCCTACTTGGAGCCTCAGCACCTTTAACCTCCTGTTCCGTACAGGTTGCAATTTGTCCTGAGAATGAACGGGAAGACGGGGAACCAATGAGAGACTAGCTCTTGGTGTTGGGACAGGCACAGGTCACTCTATTTTCCCATCAGGAAGAAGAATTAACCACAGGCTCAGACTGCCCCCCGGAACCAGAACAGGGCCTGAAGCCATCCTGCGCTTTTGCGGCCAGCTCCCAAAAATGCGACTTGTAAAATGTAGCTTCAGGGCACTGCAATTCACAAACCTGCAGAGTTATAAATGATAACTCTCGTCCACAAATATATTGAGGGAAGGCAAAGAAGAGGATTTGAAATCAAGGCAGAATTGCAGGAAACAGATTTCAGGTGGTAGATTCGAATCGCCTTTAAAGCACATGAAAAGCGGCAAAACATCGACAATGATGCCCTTGGCCAAAAAGGGCGTATGCGTTTTTTCCTGAATATATTCAGGAAAAAACGCATACGCCCTTTTTGGCCAACCAAGCAACCTGGAAAGGCAAATCAGCGCTACGAAGAAGTCTCGCTTCCCATCGGTCAAAAGGGCCATGCCGAAAAAAGTGTCAAAACCAGAAATGCAGGACAGGCCATGGAGAAATGGGAGCCTTGCTACACTGATGGGCGGGATGTAAATTGCCAACAGCCACTCTGGAGAAGTGTACGGTGTGTCCTGAAACATCTAAAAAACACAGCTTAGAGAGCATAGGGCACTTCCACGCATGGGGGTATAAAGTGGGAAAATTGAAAATCAGCAAGACACAAGCACCCCAAAGTTTAGGGCTGCTCTGTTGACAAGGACCTCCACTTCATTCCACCTTAAATATCCCAGGAAAGCGAAAAATGGATAAAAGAGTTGTGGTCCTTATGTACAATGGAATATCACTCAGCCATGAAATCAATGTCATAAGACTAGTAGCAGCATGATGAGTGGATTTAGGTAAGACGATTCTAAGTGAAATAAGTCACACAGAAAAGGACACTTCTCATAAGGTGTCACTTATAGAGGGAATGTAAAAACCGTTACACTTGAACTGAATTACAAAACAGAACAGAGTCACACATGCAGAAAACACACTATGGCTGCTTAACGGGAAAGGTGAGGTGGGGTGATACATAAAAGAAGAGTTTCCAATTAGCTCCGATACCGTTCCATAAACCCAATATGTAATAGACAAGACCTACTCCTTGCTCAGAGAACTGGACTCAACACGCCCGATTCACCGCACAAGAATATATCTGACTAGTAATAATCTTAAAACCTATGTATTGATATCTCTCTGTTAGTGTGTCAAGTGGGTGTAAAGCGGCATAAACACAGCCGTGAAAAGCAGCTAAACCCCATTATAAAAATAAATTACTTTTAAAAACCCATGAAACAAAGACAGGGAAAGAGAGAGAAATTCTTACACAATTCGTTCAGGGGCTGTGATGCAACCTGGATTGACCATATCTAGACCCACAGCTGGATGAGACATAAGGGTGGACACTCTTGGGGCTGAGAGGTTTGGTGAGGTTGGGTGAGCAAACGCAGACCCTTTAAAGTAATACTGCGTGCTACCCATCACATGGGTCCCAAATCTCCAGGTTCAAGGGCATCTTCCTACATCGAAAACATGCATGAGAAACCCAGAAGATGGTACACCATGTGATGGGGAAAGGTTTCTAAAACGCACCTCATTTCTCATCTCCTTGTGCTCGGGTTCGCCATTCCAGCCACTTTACTAGCAATCTCCCTACTTGGAGCATCAGCACCTTTAACCTCCTGTTCCTTACAGGTTGCAATTTGTCCTGAGGATGAACGGGAAAACGGGGAACCAATGAGAGACTAGCTCTTGGTGTTGGGACAGGCGCAGGTCACTCTATTTTCCCATCAGGAAGAAGAATTAATCACAGGCTCAGCCTGCCCCCCGGAACCAGAACAGGGCCTGAAGCCATCCTGCCCTTTTGCGGCCAGCTCCCAAAAAAGCGAATTGTAAAATGGAGCTTCAGGGCACTGCAATTCACAAACCTGCAGAGTTATAAATGATAACTCTCGTCCACAAATATATTGAGGGAAGGCAAAGAAGAGGATTTGAAATCAAGGCAGAATTGCAGGAAACAGATTTCAGGAGGTAGATTCGAATCGCCTTTAAAGCACATGAAAAGCGGCAAAACGTTGACAATGATGCCCTTGGCCAAAAAGGGCGTATGCGTTTTTTCCTGAATATATTCAGGAAAAAACGCATACGCCCTTTTTGGCCAACCAAGCAACCTGGAAAGGCAAATCAGCGCTACAAAGAAGTCTCGCTTCCCATCGGTCAAAAGGGCCATGCTGAAAAAGTGTCAAAACCAGAAATGCAGGACAGGCCATGGAGAAATGGGAGCCTTGCTACACTGATGGGCGGGATGTAAATTGCCAACAGCCACTCTGGAGAAGTGTACGGTGTGTCCTGAAACATCTAAAAAACACAGCTGAGAGAGCATAGGGCACTTCCACGCATGGGGGAATAAAGTGGGAAAATTGAAAATCAGCAAGACACAAGCACCCCAAAGTTTAGGACTGCTCTGTTGACAAGGACCTCCACTTCATTCCACCTTAAATATCCCAGGAAAGCGAAAAATGGATAAAAAACTGGTGGTCCTTATGTACAATGGAATATCACTCAGCCATGAAATCAATGTCATAAGGCTAGTAGCAGCATGATGAGTGGATTTATGTACGACGTTTCTAAGTGAAATAAGTCACACAGAAAAGGACACTTCTCATAAGGTGTCACTTATAGAGGGAATGTAAAAACCGTTACACTTGAACTGAATTACAAAACAGAACAGAGTCACACATGCAGAAAATACACTATGGCTGCTAAACGGGAAAGGTGAGTTGGGGTGATACATAAAACAAGAGTTTCAAATTAGCTCAGATACCGTTCCATAAACCCAATATGTAATAGACAAGACCTACTCCTTGCTCAGAGAACTGGACTCAACACGCCCGAGTCACCACACAAGAATATATCTGACTAGTAATAATCTTAAAACCTATGTATTGATATCTCTCTGTTAGTGTGTCAAGTGGGTGTAAAGTGGCATAAACACAGCCGTGAAAAGCAGCTAAACCCCATTATAAAAATAAATTACTTTTAAAAACCCATGAAACAAAGACAGGGAAAGAGAGAGAAATTCTTACACAATTCGTTCAGGGGCTGTGATGCAACCTGGATTGACCATATCTAGACCCACAGCTGGATGAGACATAAGGGTGGACACTCTTGGGGCTGAGAGGTTTGGTGAGGTTGGGTGAGCAAACGCAGACCCTTTAAAGTAATACTGCGTGCTACCCATCGCATGGGTCCCAAATCTCCAGGTTCAAGGGCATCTTCCTACATCGAAAACATGCATGAGAAACCCAGAAGATGGTACACCGTGTGATGGGGAAAGGTTTCTAAAACGCACCTCATTTCTCATCTCCTTGTGCTCGGCTTCGCCATTACAGCCACTTTACTAGCAATCTCCCTACTTGGAGCCTCAGCACCTTTAACCTCCTGTTCCGTACAGGTTGCAATTTGTCCTGAGGATGAACGGGAAGACGGGGAACCAATGAGAGACTAGCTCTTGGTGTTGGGACAGGCACAGGTCACTCTATTTTGCCATCAGGAAGAAGAATTAACCACAGGCTCAGACTGCCCCCCAGAACCAGAACAGGGCCTGAAGCCATCCTGCGCTTCTGCGGCCAGCTCCCAAAAAAGCGACTTGTAAAATGGAGCTTCAGGGCACTGCAATTCACAAACCTGCAGAGTTATAAATGATAACTCTCGTCCACAAATATATTGAGGGAAGGCAAAGAAGAGGATTTGAAATCAAGGCAGAATTGCAGGAAACAGATTTCAGGAGGTAGATTCGAATCGCCTTTAAAGCACATGAAAAGCGGCAAAACCTCGACAATGATGCCCTTGGCCAAAAAGGGCGTATGCGTTTTTTCCTGAATATATTCAGGAAAAAACGCATACGCCCTTTTTGGCCAACCAAGCAACCTGGAAAGGCAAATCAGCGCTACAAAGAAGTCTCGCTTCCCATCGGTCAAAAGGGCCATGCTGAAAAAAGTGTCAAAACCAGAAATGCAGGACAGGACATGGAGAAATGGGAGCCTTGCTACACTGATGGGCGGGGTGTAAATTGCCAACAGCCACTCTGGAGAAGGGTACGGTGTGTCCTGAAACATCTAAAAAACACAGCTTAGAGAGCATAGGGCACTTCCACGCATGGGGGAATAAAGTGGGAAAATTGAAAATCAGCAAGACACAAGCACCCCAAAGTTTAGGACTGCTCTGTTGACAAGGACCTCCACTTCATTCCACCTTAAATATCCAGGGAAAGCGAAAAATGGATAAAAAAGTGGTGGTCCTTATGTACAATGGAATATCACTCAGCCATGAAATCAATGTCATAAGGCTAGTAGCAGCATGATGAGTGGATTTAGGTACGACGATTCTAAGTGAAATAAGTCACACAGAAAAGGACACTTCTCATAAGGTGTCACTTATAGAGGGAATGTAAAAACCGTTACACTTGAACTGAATTACAAAACAGAACAGAGTCACACATGCAGAAAACACACTATGGCTGCTTAACGGGAAAGGTGAGGTGGGGTGATACATAAAACAAGACTTTCAAATTAGCTCAGATACCGTTCCATAAACCCAATATGTAATAGACAAGACCTACTCCTTGCTCAGAGAACTGGACTCAACACGCCCGATTCACCGCACAAGAATATATCTGACTAGTAATAATCTTAAAACCTATGTATTGATATCTCTCTGTTAGTGTGTCAAGTGGGTGTAAAGCGGCATAAACACAGCCGTGAAAAGCAGCTAAACCCCATTATAAAAATAAATTACTTTTAAAAACCCATGAAACAAAGACAGGGAAAGAGAGAGAAATTCTTACACAATTCGTTCAGGGGCTGTGATGCAACCTGGATTGACCATATCTAGACCCACAGCTGGATGAGACATAAGGGTGGACACTCTTGGGGCTGAGAGGTTTGGTGAGGTTGCGTGAGCAAACGCAGACCCTTTAAAGTAATACTGCGTGCTACCCATCGCATGGGTCCCAAATCTCCAGGTTCAAGGGCATCTTCCTACATCGAAAACATGCATGAGAAACCCAGAAGATGGTACACCGTGTGATGGGGAAAGGTTTCTAAAATGCACCTCATTTCTCATCTCCTTGTGCTCGGCTTCGCCATTCCAGCCACTTTACTAGCAATCTCCCTACTTGGAGCCTCAGCACCTTTAACCTCCTGTTCCGTACAGGTTGCAATTTGTCCTGAGGATGAACGGGAAGACGGGGAACCAATGAGAGACTAGCTCTTGGTGTTGGGACAGGCACAGGTCACTCTATTTTCCCATCAGGAAGAAGAATTAACCACAGGCTCAGACTGCCCCCCGGAACCAGAACAGGGCCTGAAGCCATCCTGCGCTTTTGCGGCCAGCTCCCAAAAAAGCGACTTGTAAAATGTAGCTTCAGGGCACTGCAATTCACAAACCTGCAGAGTTATAAATGATAACTCTCGTCCACAAATATATTGAGGGAAGGCAAAGAAGAGGATTTGAAATCAAGGCAGAATTGCAGGAAACAGATTTCAGGAGGTAGATTCGAATCGCCTTTAAAGCACATGAAAAGCGGCAAAACATCGACAATGATGTCCTTGGCCAAAAAGGGCGTATGCGTTTTTTCCTGAATATATTCAGGAAAAAACGCATACGCCCTTTTTGGCCAACCAAGCAACCTGGAAAGGCAAATCAGCGCTACGAAGAAGTCTCGCTTCCCATCGGTCAAAAGGGCCATGCCGAAAAAAGTGTCAAAACCAGAAATGCAGGACAGGCCATGGAGAAATGGGAGCCTTGCTACACTGATGGGCGGGATGTAAATTGCCAACAGCCACTCTGGAGAAGTGTACGGTGTGTCCTGAAACATCTAAAAAACACAGCTTGGAGAGCATAGGGCACTTCCACGCATGGGGGAATAAAGTGGGAAAATTGAAAATCAGCAAGACACAAGCACCCCAAAGTTTAGGACTGCTCTGTTGACAAGGACCTCCACTTCATTCCACCTTAAATATCCCAGGAAAGCGAAAAATGGATAAAAAACTGGTGGTCCTTATGTACAATGGAATATCACTCAGCCATGAAATCAATGTCATAAGGCTAGTAGCAGCATGATGAGTGGATTTATGTACGACGTTTCTAAGTGAAATAAGTCACACAGAAAAGGACACTTCTCATAAGGTGTCACTTATAGAGGGAATGTAAAAACCGTTACACTTGAACTGAATTACAAAACAGAACAGAGTCACACATGCAGAAAATACACTATGGCTGCTTAACGGGAAAGGTGAGTTGGGGTGATACATAAAACAAGAGTTTCAAATTAGCTCAGATACCGTTCCATAAACCCAATATGTAATAGACAAGACCTACTCCTTGCTCAGAGAACTGGACTCAACACGCCCGATTCACCACACAAGAATATATCTGACTAGTAATAATCTTAAAACCTATGTATTGATATCTCTCTGTTAGTGTGTCAAGTGGGTGTAAAGTGGCATAAACACAGCCGTGAAAAGCAGCTAAACCCCATTATAAAAATAAATTACTTTTAAAAACCCATGAAACAAAGACAGGGAAAGAGAGAGAAATTCTTACACAATTCGTTCATGGGCTGTGATGCAACCTGGATTGACCATATCTAGACCCACAGCTGGATGAGACATAAGGGTGGACACTCTTGGGGCTGAGAGGTTTGGTGAGGTTGGGTGAGCAAACGCAGACCCTTTAAAGTAATACTGCGTGCTACCCATCGCATGGGTCCCAAATCTCCAGGTTCAAGGGCATCTTCCTACATCGAAAACATGCATGAGAAACCCAGAAGATGGTACACCGTGTGATGGGGAAAGGTTTCTAAAACGCACCTCATTTCTCATCTCCTTGTGCTCGGCTTCGCCATTCCAGCCACTTTACTAGCAATCTCCCTACTTGCAGCCTCAGCACCTTTAACCTCCTGTTCCGTACAGGTTGCAATTTGTCCTGAGGATGAACGGGAAGACGGGGAACCAATGAGAGACTAGCTCTTGGTGTTGGGACAGGCACAGGTCACTCTATTTTGCCATCAGGAAGAAGAATTAACCACAGGCTCAGACTGCCCCCCAGAACCAGAACAGGGCCTGAAGCCATCCTGCGCTTTTGCGGCCAGCTCCCAAAAAAGCGACTTGTAAAATGGAGCTTCAGGGCACTGCAATTCACAAACCTGCAGAGTTATAAATGATAACTCTCGTCCACAAATATATTGAGGGAAGGCAAAGAAGAGGATTTGAAATCAAGGCAGAATTGCAGGAAACAGATTTCAGGAGGTAGATTCGAATCGCCTTTAAAGCACATGAAAAGCGGCAAAACATCGACAATGATGCCCTTGGCCAAAAAGGGCGTATGCGTTTTTTCCTGAATATATTCAGGAAAAAACGCATACGCCGTTTTTGGCCAACCAAGCAACCTGGAAAGGCAAATCAGCGCTACAAAGAAGTCTCGCTTCCCATCGGTCAAAAGGGCCATGCTGAAAAAAGTGTCAAAACCAGAAATGCAGGACAGGACATGGAGAAATGGGAGCCTTGCTACACTGATGGGCGGGGTGTAAATTGCCAACAGCCACTCTGGAGAAGGGTACGGTGTGTCCTGAAACATCTAAAAAACACAGCTTAGAGAGCATAGGGCACTTCCACGCATGGGGGAATAAAGTGGGAAAATTGAAAATCAGCAAGACACAAGCACCCCAAAGTTTAGGACTGCTCTGTTGACAAGGACCTCCACTTCATTCCACCTTAAATATCCCAGGAAAGCGAAAAATGGATAAAAAAGTGGTGGTCCTTATGTACAATGGAATATCACTCAGCCATGAAATCAATGTCATAAGGCTAGTAGCAGCATGATGAGTGGATTTAGGTACGACGATTCTAAGTGAAATAAGTCACACAGAAAAGGACACTTCTCATAAGGTGTCACTTATAGAGGGAATGTAAAAACCGTTACACTTGAACTGAATTACAAAACAGAACAGAGTCACACATGCAGAAAACACACTATGGCTGCTTAACGGGAAAGGTGAGGTGGGGTGATACATAAAACAAGACTTTCAAATTAGCTCAGATACCGTTCCATAAACCCAATATGTAATAGACAAGACCTACTCCTTGCTCAGAGAACTGGACTCAACACGCCCGATTCACCGCACAAGAATATATCTGACTAGTAATAATCTTAAAACCTATGTATTGATATCTCTCTGTTAGTGTGTCAAGTGGGTGTAAAGCGGCATAAACACAGCCGTGAAAAGCAGCTAAACCCCATTATAAAAATAAATTACTTTTAAAAACCCATGAAACAAAGACATGGAAAGAGAGAGAAATTCTTACACAATTCGTTCAGGGGCTGTGATGCAACCTGGATTGACCATATCTAGACCCACAGCTGGATGAGACATAAGGGTGGACACTCTTGGGGCTGAGAGGTTTGGTGAGGTTGGGTGAGCAAACGCAGACCCTTTAAAGTAATACTGCGTGCTACCCATCGCATGGGTCCCAAATCTCCAGGTTCAAGGGCATCTTCCTATATCGAAAACATGCATGAGAAACCCAGAAGATGGTACACCGTGTGATGGGGAAAGGTTTCTAAAACGCACCTCATTTCTCATCTCCTTGTGCTCGGCTTCGCCATTCCAGCCACTTTACTAGCAATCTCCCTACTTGGAGCCTCAGCACCTTTAACCTCCTGTTCCGTACAGGTGGCAATTTGTCCTGAGGATGAACGGGAAGACGTGGAAACAATGAGAGACTAGCTCTTGGTGTTGGGACAGGCACAGGTCACTCTATTTTCCCATCAGGAAGAAGAATTAACCACAGGCTCAGACTGCCCCCCGGAACCAGAACAGGGCCTGAAGCCATCCTGCACTTTTGCGGCCAGCTCCCAAAAAAGCGACTTGTAAAATGGAGCTTCAGGGCACTGCAATTCACAAACCTGCAGAGTTATAAATGATAACTCTCGTCCACAAATATATTGAGGGAAGGCAAAGAAGAGGATTTGAAATCAAGGCAGAATTGCAGGAAACAGATTTCAGGAGGTAGATTCGAATCGCCTTTAAAGCACATGAAAAGCGGCAAAACATCGACAATGATGCCCTTGGCCAAAAAGGGCGTATGCGTTTTTTCCTGAATATATTCAGGAAAAAACGCATACGCCCTTTTTGGCCAACCAAGCAACCTGGAAAGGCAAATCAGCGCTACAAAGAAGTCTCGCTTCCCATCGGTCAAAAGGGCCATGCTGAAAAAAGTGTCAAAACCAGAAATGCATGACAGGCAATGGAGAAATGGGAGCCTTGCTACACTGATGGGCGGGATGTAAATTGCCAACAGCCACTCTGGAGAAGGGTACGGTGTGTCCTGAAACATCTAAAAAACACAGCTTAGAGAGCATAGGGCACTTCCACGCATGGGGGGATAAAGTGGGAAAATTGAAAATCAGCAAGACACAAGCACCCCAAAGTTAGGGGCTGCTCTGTTGACAAGGACCTCCACTTCATTCCACCTTAAATATCCCAGTAAAGCGAAAAATGGATAAAAAAGTTGTGGTCCTTATGTACAATGGAATATCACTCAGCCATGAAATCAATGTCATAAGGCTAGTAGCAGCATGTTGAGTGGATTTAGGTACGACGATTCTAAGTGAAATAAGTCACACAGAAAAGGACACTTCTCATAAGGTGTCACTTATAGAGGGAATGTAAAATCCGTTACACTTGAACTGAATTACAAAACAGAACAGAGTCACACATGCAGAAAACACACTATGGCTGCTTAACGGGAAAGGTGAGGTGGGGTGATACATAAAACAAGACTTTCAAATTAGCTCAGATACCGTTCCATAAACCCAATATGTAATAGACAAGACCTACTCCTTGCTCAGAGAACTGGACTCAACACGCCCGATTCACCGCACAAGAATATATCTGACTAGTAATAATCTTAAAACCTATGTATTGATATCTCTCTGTTAGTGTGTCAAGAGGGTGTAAAGCGGCATAAACACAGCCGTGAAAAGCAGCTAAACCCCATTATAAAAATAAATTACTTTTAAAAACCCATGAAAGAAAGACAGGGAAAGAGAGAGAAATTCTTACACAATTCGTTCAGGGGCTGTGATGCAACCTGGATTGAACATATCTAGACCCACAGCTGGATGAGACATAAGGGTGGACACTCTTGGGGCTGAGAGGTTTGGTGAGGTTGGGTGAGCAAACGCAGACCCTTTAAAGTAATACTGCGTGCGACCCATCGCATGGGTCCCAAATCTCCAGGTTCAAGGGCATCTTCCTATATCGAAACCATGCATGAGAAACCCAGAAGATGGTGCACCGTGTGATGGGGAAAGGTTTCTAAAACGCACCTCATTTCTCATCTCCTTGTGCTCGGGTTCGCCATTCCAGCCACTTTACTAGCAATCTCCCTACTTGGAGCCTCAGCACCTTTAACCTCCTGTTCCGTACAGGTGGCAATTTGTCCTGAGGATGAACGGGAAGACGTGGAAACAATGAGAGACTAGCTCTTGGTGTTGGGACAGGCACAGGTCACTCTATTTTCCCATCAGGAAGAAGAATTAACCACAGGCTCAGACTGCCCCCCGGAACCAGAACAGGGCCTGAAGCCATCCTGCACTTTTGCGGCCAGCTCCCAAAAAAGCGACTTGTAAAATGGAGCTTCAGGGCACTGCAATTCACAAACCTGCAGAGTTATAAATGATAACTCTCGTCCACAAATATATTGAGGGAAGGCAAAGAAGAGGATTTGAAATCAAGGCAGAATTGCAGGAAACAGATTTCAGGAGGTAGATTCGAATCGCCTTTAAAGCACATGAAAAGCGGCAAAACATCGACAATGATGCCCTTGGCCAAAAAGGGCGTATGCGTTTTTTCCTGAATATATTCAGGAAAAAACGCATACGCCGTTTTTGGCCAACCAAGCAACCTGGAAAGGCAAATCAGCGCTACAAAGAAGTCTCGCTTCCCATCGGTCAAAAGGGCCATGCTGAAAAAAGTGTCAAAACCAGAAATGCAGGACAGGACATGGAGAAATGGGAGCCTTGCTACACTGATGGGCGGGGTGTAAATTGCCAACAGCCACTCTGGAGAAGGGTACGGTGTGTCCTGAAACATCTAAAAAACACAGCTTAGAGAGCATAGGGCACTTCCACGCATGGGGGAATAAAGTGGGAAAATTGAAAATCAGCAAGACACAAGCACCCCAAAGTTTAGGACTGCTCTGTTGACAAGGACCTCCACTTCATTCCACCTTAAATATCCCAGGAAAGCGAAAAATGGATAAAAAAGTGGTGGTCCTTATGTACAATGGAATATCACTCAGCCATGAAATCAATGTCATAAGGCTAGTAGCAGCATGATGAGTGGATTTAGGTACGACGATTCTAAGTGAAATAAGTCACACAGAAAAGGACACTTCTCATAAGGTGTCACTTATAGAGGGAATGTAAAAACCGTTACACTTGAACTGAATTACAAAACAGAACAGAGTCACACATGCAGAAAACACACTATGGCTGCTTAACGGGAAAGGTGAGGTGGGGTGATACATAAAACAAGACTTTCAAATTAGCTCAGATACCGTTCCATAAACCCAATATGTAATAGACAAGACCTACTCCTTGCTCAGAGAACTGGACTCAACACGCCCGATTCACCGCACAAGAATATATCTGACTAGTAATAATCTTAAAACCTATGTATTGATATCTCTCTGTTAGTGTGTCAAGTGGGTGTAAAGCGGCATAAACACAGCCGTGAAAAGCAGCTAAACCCCATTATAAAAATAAATTACTTTTAAAAACCCATGAAACAAAGACATGGAAAGAGAGAGAAATTCTTACACAATTCGTTCAGGGGCTGTGATGCAACCTGGATTGACCATATCTAGACCCACAGCTGGATGAGACATAAGGGTGGACACTCTTGGGGCTGAGAGGTTTGGTGAGGTTGGGTGAGCAAACGCAGACCCTTTAAAGTAATACTGCGTGCTACCCATCGCATGGGTCCCAAATCTCCAGGTTCAAGGGCATCTTCCTATATCGAAAACATGCATGAGAAACCCAGAAGATGGTACACCGTGTGATGGGGAAAGGTTTCTAAAACGCACCTCATTTCTCATCTCCTTGTGCTCGGCTTCGCCATTCCAGCCACTTTACTAGCAATCTCCCTACTTGGAGCCTCAGCACCTTTAACCTCCTGTTCCGTACAGGTGGCAATTTGTCCTGAGGATGAACGGGAAGACGTGGAAACAATGAGAGACTAGCTCTTGGTGTTGGGACAGGCACAGGTCACTCTATTTTCCCATCAGGAAGAAGAATTAACCACAGGCTCAGACTGCCCCCCGGAACCAGAACAGGGCCTGAAGCCATCCTGCACTTTTGCGGCCAGCTCCCAAAAAAGCGACTTGTAAAATGGAGCTTCAGGGCACTGCAATTCACAAACCTGCAGAGTTATAAATGATAACTCTCGTCCACAAATATATTGAGGGAAGGCAAAGAAGAGGATTTGAAATCAAGGCAGAATTGCAGGAAACAGATTTCAGGAGGTAGATTCGAATCGCCTTTAAAGCACATGAAAAGCGGCAAAACATCGACAATGATGCCCTTGGCCAAAAAGGGCGTATGCGTTTTTTCCTGAATATATTCAGGAAAAAACGCATACGCCCTTTTTGGCCAACCAAGCAACCTGGAAAGGCAAATCAGCGCTACAAAGAAGTCTCGCTTCCCATCGGTCAAAAGGGCCATGCTGAAAAAAGTGTCAAAACCAGAAATGCATGACAGGCAATGGAGAAATGGGAGCCTTGCTACACTGATGGGCGGGATGTAAATTGCCAACAGCCACTCTGGAGAAGGGTACGGTGTGTCCTGAAACATCTAAAAAACACAGCTTAGAGAGCATAGGGCACTTCCACGCATGGGGGGATAAAGTGGGAAAATTGAAAATCAGCAAGACACAAGCACCCCAAAGTTAGGGGCTGCTCTGTTGACAAGGACCTCCACTTCATTCCACCTTAAATATCCCAGTAAAGCGAAAAATGGATAAAAAAGTTGTGGTCCTTATGTACAATGGAATATCACTCAGCCATGAAATCAATGTCATAAGGCTAGTAGCAGCATGTTGCGTGGATTTAGGTACGACGATTCTAAGTGAAATAA